>NW_023652588.1:43601-46101 GCF_015228065.2 Penaeus monodon
AGGTTGCAAGCAACCCACGACCAAACTCACGACGGCGTTCAACAATTACTCGAAGCACTAGTATTCGGTCTATTGGGACTTGCCAGGAGTGAATCCAGACTACTCCGGTCTTTGATGCCTCAGTAAGTGGTCGCGGATCTGTTTCAGAAGAATGTGGGTGAAAACTGCCTAGTATGCTGAGCAGTGTAATACCATGGTAGTTGTTATAGTCCCAACGATCCCCCTTCCCTTTCCAGAGGAGGATGACCACGTCCCTCAACAGGTCAAGGGAAATGGTACCAGACTGCCAGAGGGCAGTCAAGACTGTATGCAAGCCCCGAGCCATAGGTTCACCCCCAGCCTTTAGAAGTTCAGCTGGGGTATCACATATGCCTGCAGTTTTCCCACTCATCAGATGGATTTCTGCCTTGCCCTCGAGCGTACGCCAATGGACTCCTGGGCTGCTTCGAGTGTTTCACGCTGAAAAACTCCCACAGAGCAACTGGGTCTGTCAGGTTGACAAGTTCTGTGAATCGATCAGAGACTGCCATGGTGAACCCACGGACACATTCCTTCCTTAGTTTGTCCAAGTGGAACACCTTAGGGTGGCCACTGGAGGGACAGGTAGTTTTGAAGTGGACCCACAGGGTAGCCACAACCAGCCTATGATCAGTGCCACAGAACTCGGCACTCCGGTAAACCCTGCAATTCTGGAGGATCCTCCATC
This sequence comes from Penaeus monodon, assembly GCF_015228065.2. Lineage (NCBI taxonomy): Eukaryota > Metazoa > Arthropoda > Malacostraca > Decapoda > Penaeidae > Penaeus > Penaeus monodon. The sequence continues at coordinate 44,308 of NW_023652588.1, forward strand.
GTGTGCTAACAAGAATGTGGTTGATCTCCTTGGCTACTATACCTGTATCGCTATACCATGTCCAGCGATGCAGGTTAGAGCCAGAGATCCTCATTCTCTGGGACCTAGCAAAGTCCCGGAGAAGGAGGCTGTTCTTGCTGCTGGGATCAGCTCCCTAGCCATGGGGGCCAACAGACATCTCATAGCCAGCTCAGTCACAGCCGGATACCGCATTGAAGTCGCCCAGAACAATGCGAATATCTCGCTGGGGGCAATTGTCTGCCACAGATGAGAGTTTGGCGTAGAACGCCTCTTTCACATCGAGTTTACAAACGTCAGTAGGAGCATATACAGCAATAAGAGACATGAAGCCAAAAGCATGCTTCAGTCTCAATGCCATAATATGCTCATCAGCTGGTGTGTGTATATATATATATATATATATATATATATATATATATATATATATATATATATATATATATATATATATATATATATATATATATATATATATATATAATCATATCAAGGGAGCAGTTTAGCGTTTTTATCATCAGTATTTCTGCAGTATCTCCTCATGGTCATCTATGCTAAAAGGATCTCAGAGCATTAATGGGTCCTATAGGTAAAAAAGCCATTCGTATGTAGACACACCAATTCCTCTCCCTTTGCCTCCTAGGGTCAACGGCTGGCTTTGGGGAGAGACCAGCAATTCAAATGGAAGATGCCAGGAGAGGTTAATTCCCTCCCTATGCAGCAAGTTAGGCGGGCAGTGGGGTCCCTGGACGAGGGGAGGGAGGGAGGGGAATCTTGCCTTGTGTGCAACCTGGTGAGCAGAAACCTGGTGAGCTATATAGGGCAGAACCTCCAAAAGCCTTGCAAATGGATGCAAGCCCAAAGAACTACTTTCTTAAGCCTACTGCCTACCGTTATTTGGGGCAATATTAGGGAGGATGGTAGAAGTGACGTCCATCCCGAAATTTGGACTGGGTGACGTCAGTACTGTGTCCGCCTGTAATCGAGCTGGTTATAAGAGGACTAGGGAGCTAGAACATAAAAGTAATGAGAACAGGTTCCCTACACGGACTGTCGGCTGCTGGCATCCGTCCTGTATTGCTGGACCTGGTGTTGTGATGCAGTGAATGAAGCCAAGGAGGATGAACACTGCTTTATCAGCACTAATTAGAGGTGCCCTACAGAATTGTAAGGTTTACTGGAGTGGAGAAACCTGTAGTATTAATCATCATTTCGTCGTCCATCCAGTGACTGCTTAGAGTGTTTCACTTTGAGAAATGAAGGAAGAGCTTAACTAGGGTAGCTTACCTTGACTGTCTGTAAGTGATTTACAGTGGTCAACAACCCGTCCTTAGAGCGATGTGGGTCATCTTTGCCACAAAATGTTTGGTGCACTAATTGAGGCCAAGACAGACCTTTATCTCACAAGAGAAACCAGAGATCGCATATTCATATTGCATAGCACAGCTGGTTGGAGATCAAGATATGCACTTTATACTATACCAGGTCAGGTACTTGTTCACATCCTTTTGACATGCATTAGGTACCATCTACTGATCTGGATTAATTCCCGGCAAATCCACAAGAAACCATATCCTAACACTCCACGACACTACAGAGCACCATTTCGAGTTCAGTCTTGCTTGCAGCTTACATCGATCTCTAAAAGATACTCAGTTTGGTTCATTATGAATCACGCTGGAAGATCTCGAGACTCAGAGGAATTCAGGCGAAGTTGTTGAACTAAATGTAATCCTTTATACCGGTACATGAAAGGGCTGTAAGGTTTGTGATTGG
>NW_023652588.1:51101-56101 GCF_015228065.2 Penaeus monodon
TTAGCGCCTGCTGGGGCGCAGGCGGGATGAGTAACTCTCATTCCAATCCTGCACACAGACATTTGCCATCCCAGCGGGACCCACAGCCCGCCTTGCTTGCTGAGTGGGAGGGACCACACCCCTCCCCCAGCATATCCATTTATTTCAGATGTTGCCAGTGGGTCTTTCAGGGGGGAGGAGGACTGGCAAGGCCTCCCTCCCCCGAGCTGCCCCATTACCCCAGGGTGGTTAGGGGGCAGGAGTTGGTACAGAGCCAGAGCGTGTCCACATGCTGGTGGGCTATAGCTCCATACCTCTGGGGCCTCCTGTTGCACCGAGATCCCCCACATTTTAGCCTGGGACTGCAAGGTGCCCAGTTACCCATGGGTGGACACGAGGAGGCACTACAGAAGTCTTGATGATGGAGAGGCTGTGACCTGGCAGGGGAGACTTATGCAAAAGCTGCTCCCTTTTTCGCACTGAGCTAGCCAGTGATGGAAGCTGCAAGCGAGAAGGCATGCAAGCACTTAACACTATCTAGGCTACCACACCATCACTTCACATCACCATGCGCATGAAGCACCTACCCATATATATATATATATATATATATATATATATATATATATATATATATATATATATATATATATATATCCATGACACAAGTAGTTGGACTTCCCAAGGGGAATTGGAGAAATAGTAAGAATCTCTAAATTACCGTTTCAGCGAAGATCGTCATCACTGTGTAGACAATAAACTAAGCGTTGTGCTTTCATTTATTTGAACTAAAACAGACGTTTTGGACGAACTCCACCCATATTCAGTGGTGAATACTGTAATAATATGAATAATAAATCCTTTAATATCAATAATTGGTTCCTAAATTCTTAAAGTTTAAATTATGGAAACATCATAAGGATAATAAGAAAACATATAAAGATTTTCAGAAAAAAAAATGGAAATTGAAATCAAAGCAAACAATAGAAACTTAAAGTTTCAGAATAAAAGAGTCAAATTATTAGAGTTGGAATTAAAATGTATCACTTCTTGGCTTGATTTCAATTATATGAAGGTTCGTTCTGAATCTAGTAACGCTAATAATAAGTATGTACATAAATGCAAACTTTTCCACTTAGGATATGACAATTTTAAAGAATCTCTCGATGTTAATAAAATCATGTTTATTTTTTTCTAATATAAGCTTAGTCTTTAAAACTTAAACAATTGCTTCATTTTGGTTTGATGGCAAATTGTATATATAAATTGAGGGAGTAATAATGGGAAGCCCAAAGGACCAACTCTAGCCAACAATTTTACTTATCATGATCAAAATATCTAGCTTAAAAATTTCCCTAAAGAACTTAAACCCATTCACTATTATACATATATATATATATATATATATATATATATATATATATATATATATATATATACATGTTAAGGATACTTTACTCTTATCCGGATCTAAAGAAATCAAAAAGTTCTTGGAATATCTTAATAACCAACATTCTTTCATTAATTTCACAAGTGAAATTGAACATAATGATCAGATTTCTTTTGTGTCCTCAGTTTACAGAAATCCAATTACACTGGTCTCGGTACAAAATTCAACTCTTATATATCACTAAAATATAAAGGGAATTTTATTTCAAGAAAACACTTAATAGACATCTGGTCCCAAATGTGTCTCTTTTAACTATTCCTGAAATTTTGATTAATGTAAAATTACTGTAGCAGCATGACCCCGCAACCTGGAGTTCAGCATAGTTTCCCAGGTTGGGTTACATCAGGTCCACAGCCATGTCTGCGCTCATTGGACAGCGGGCTCCCCTCGTTCCCTGCGCGCTTACACAGCACTCATGTACTTAAGCCGCAGAGCCCGAAATGAGATCAGCATTCTCCGATCCTCTAGCAGAGGGCTCTGACGGGATCTCGTACCCCATCATTTCCCACCTGGGACTGGTAGGTGAGCTTGCATTCCTGCAACTCATCAACAAGTCCTGGGAACTTCTACTCTACCCCAGAGTTGCAAGAGGGCTACCATAGTTCCCATCCCTAAACCAAAGCAGGGGAAGTACCGCCCCATCTCTCTCCTCAGCTGTCTGGCCAAGACGGCCGAAAGGATGGTACTGAACCGGCTCCGATGGAAAATGGGACCCCCACATGAACACCTCCACGGGTTCACCAGGGGCATGAGCACAGCGCACAGCATGTGGTAGTATTCCTTGACCTGGAGAAGGCTTTTGAATTGGCAAGTCCTCTTGCCATTCAGAAGAGCCTGATCCAAAAAGGAATCAGAGGTAAGCTCCTGGCTTGGATAGGTGACTACTTTAGGAATAGAACAGCCAGAGTCAAATTCCAAGGTCACCTATCACAGCACATGCCACTAGAGAATGGAACCCCACAGGGTGGGGTTCTCGGTCCAGCCCTCTTTAACAGATTAATGTCCTGTATCCTCAACATAAACCTCCCAGTGGAGTGCAAGATCATCTCCTCGTATCCAAGGAGTGTTGCAGGATAGGACTAAAGATCTCTGCAGCCAAATCCAAAACCATGGCTCTGAGACAGAGAATTCAAGGCACAAGTCTGAAAATCCTGGTTGACCGAACAAAATCAAGACTGTCTGTCATGAGAGCAACGAGTGGAAGACGCATAGGGGCCAGACACAGAGTACTAAGATCATTCTATGTACATGCTGTCAGGCCCATTGTAGACTATGCCTCCCTTGCTCTGATTGGCACCAAGAAAAAATATAAAGACCAACTGGAGACAGTCCAAAACGAAGCTGCCAGGGTCATTCTGGGTGCCCCAAGGTGGGTGAAGGTCCTTAACCTCTTACTGAAGGCAAACCTTCTCCCCTTGGCCTCACGAATCGATCTAATGGCAGCACAATTCTTATCAAAGGTCATCTAGGCCCCCAGGAATACAAACCTAAGACATAAAATAGTCAGACGCCTAGAACAAGATAACGAGCTGTTTGCAAACAACTCCTGGCTGTCTCACACAGCCAGGGTGTTAATACTCCATCAGCTCAAAGAACCGCTTCTTGCCAAGGACATGGACTCCCCCCCCACCCTGACTTTGTCGAAGCTCCGCCGTGGGCACAAACCTCGATAGAGTTCTCGTAATGCGACTGGCATCCAAAAAGAATGAATATCCCATGCCTAGCCTAGAGGCAGAAACCCAGAGGGTCATTGCAACCATCACTCCTCCGGGTAGCAGAACATACTACACAGATGGATCAGTCGATCCCTTGACCCACACTGCAGGCACCGGCTTCGCAGCAAGGGATGCCACAACATCCATGAGGTTAACAGACAACGCCTCCTCGCTACAGGCAGAGGCAGTTGCTATCATAGGAGCACTGAGCCACTCGTCCTCGAGGGAAGGACATGTGGTCATACACACAGACTCCCAAGGAGCCATTGACTGTCTTCAGCAGTGCTCACCCACTGACAATATCTACCTTCTGACTACCATCCTCACACTGGCACAGAGGATTCTTGCACAGGGTAGAAGAACTATCATAAACTGGGTTCCCAGCGACATAGGGATTAGAGGGAATGAGCTTGCTGACAGACTAGCCGTAGTTGGCAGGGGTATGCCCCCTAATCCCATGATAATACATCGGAGCCGAAAATTACTTAGGAAGAAGTGTACGGTGATGGCAACCTCCTTCCTCCTACAGCTTCACAGAGAGGAAGCGAGCTCTTCCTCCTCGGCCAGCTGGTACTCAGACGCCACCGGCTATGAACCACTGGCACTCTCTGATATAAACAACAGAGGTACCGAAGTCATTCTGCACAGAATGCGCCTAGGTTACCACTGTTCATGGCAGATCATACAGACAATAGAACTTGAAGAGGTGTTGCATGCATTGCGGCGAGCCGAACGCCACACTTGTACATTACTTAGAGAATTGTGTACACACGCAATTCCTGAGATAAAGCCCGCAGAACACAGCCGTCGTGCTGGGAAAGACATTATGCGAGATGCTTACACCACGGCTGCAGAAGCGCCTGCTGGCAATCCCACCGCCACGGTACGCACCGAGTGTCAGAGAACCAAATGAGACAGCCATAAAAAAGCTGACACAGGCCGAGCCATAAGTGAAAGGCCCGGGCGAAGCTAGAACTTCGCAAATCTCATAGCTAGCTAGCCTCTAGCAGAACCAGACAACAGCAGCAGAACCACAAGGACTGTCCAGTCCTTAGCCGACTGGGGAGCCTGCCGACTCCCCCGTTGATCACTGACTTCACCACCAACATCCAGCCATACCTGTGGGCACTCACACCCACAACAAACACTCCCCAAAGCGATAAGACACCAGTAACCTCAAATAGTAGATGACTTACTATCATTTACTATGCTACCATATCAAGGAAAAAATATTTACAACCTAGAGAGAGAACTATCAAACTTAATTAAGGCTCATTATTCCACTGTCATCCTTAAGACTGTGAACACAACACCCCCTTTCAATGGTAATTTATTCAAATTCAAAGATAAAATTCCATCAATTGTCTATAATTCTTGTGCAGTAGCTGCAATGCCACTTACATTGGGAAACCATCCCAAATCCTTTTCATGTGTATTGAAGAACATAAAGATTTCTCATTCAGGAACACTAATTATAAATTAACTAGACCAACAAAATCCTCAATCAGAAGTCACTCTGAATTAACAAATAATTGCTTTTCGACAAAGGATTTTGAAATATTGGACTCATCCCAATTTTATTACAATCTTAATACTGAAGAGTTTATGGATTTGGAGAGAAAAGCCTAACCTTAATAGATATCCATCTGCCACCGACATTAAGCTTCGCGAATGAATACCAAAATCAATTATCATTTTAATTTTGGGAATAATAAAGCCTACCTTGTATTTCATTTAATTGTTTTTCATTCTGACTATAGTTTGGTAGACAACCGTACCTTCCCATTGTGTCCCTTGGTCTCAGATGGTCCATGGATATTTATTTCTATGGTTAGTAAAGTGCTAAATTCCTCATT
>NW_023652588.1:62111-64611 GCF_015228065.2 Penaeus monodon
CACACTTAGACACTCCCTTGTGGACCCTTCCAGCTGATTTCCATGTTAGAGACGCTTTTTTCCACCGCACTCTAAACTTCCTTCAAAAAGGAAGCTTTGCATGATGGTAGGTAATGCTCCTTTTAAACCAAACACTTTAGAAATCCCATTTTCCAAATCGTATCGTAACCGGGAGATGACAATTTCAATTGCAGCTTGTGTAGTTTGTACTATTCCGTGGGTAGAGGTCGGCCTTGCGATGACTGTGTTTTGTTGAAAAAATTTTTACGAATATCTACAACAGGTAAGAAAAATTTGAGGAATTATATAAAAAATGTTATATCTATTTAAATCACAAAATTTAAGAAAAAATAAATTTTATCGAACGGGTCTCTCTCTCTCTCTCGAACTCAAAAAAAAAAGAAAGAAAGAAAGGAAAGAAAGAAGAAAAAGAAAAAAAGAAAAAAAAAAAAAAACACTACCCCTCAGAAAAGTTCCCATCTACGTGTAAGGGGTAAAAAAAGTAAAATCTTTTTTTTTTGGTAAGTATAACATGATGAAAAATTATTATATAAAACTTCAACGGAAATTTGGATCCTCGTCCCCGCCATCTTTTGGGAACCATTTTCGTTAAAGATATTTCTCGCAGTTGTTTGAGCAAAGGAAGTGAGGACATACGTTGAAGTTCAGAGAACAGTGCAGTATAAAGACTTTAATAGTGTATTTAATTGGGTGGGGAAAAACGAGGGGGTATAAAGGAAATTTTTCTACAGTCCACATTTTCAATTCATGTTTAAAGATCGTCATTGGCGCACTACCCCCGCAAACGGGTTTGCGTCAGGGGCTTTTGACCCCAAGTAATGAACGTAGGTTTTTTTTGATGTACACACAACACACAAACAAACACCCACAACACAACAAAACACACACAACACCACACACACACAACCACCAACATACACACACACACAAACACACACACACACCACACACACACCCACACACACCCACCTTTCTTGTTTTTCTTTCTTGAGATTTCGAATTTTTGCTTCGCCCGGGCCTTTTTACTTATGGCCCGGCCTGTGTCAGCTTTTTATGGGCCTGTCTATTTTTTTGGTCTACACTGGGCTTCCCGGGCGGTGGGTTGCCAGCAGGGCCCCTTACCGTTGGTGTAAGCATCCGCATAATCTCTTTACCAGCACGACGCTTGTTCTGTGGGGTTTGTTTTTAGAATTGCGTGTCAGCAATTCTCCAAGTAGTGTATCATGTGGCGTTCGCTCCGCAATGATGCAACACCTCTCTTCATTTTCTATGGTTTGTATGATCTGCCATGGCACGTGGTAACCTAGGCGCTTTCCTGTGCAGAATGACTTCGGACCCCCTTGTTTATTCAGAGAGTGCCATGGTTCAAGCTGTGCTTGAGTACCAGCTGGCCGAGGGGAAAGTTTTTCCTCTCGTGAAGCTGCAGGGGGAAAGTTGGCCCACCTACATTTCCTCCTAAGTAACTTCGGCTCTGATGTTTTATTCGGGATTGGGGGCATCCCCGGCCGATTTCGCAAATTTCTGTCAGCAAGCCTCATTGCCTCTGATCCCCTATATGGCTGGGAAACCAGTTTATGAATTCTTCTACCCGACAAGATCCTTTGTGTATTTGCCGAGGGTTGTCAGGAGGAGATGTTGTCAGTGGGTGACGCTGCTGAAGACAGCCCGACGGTCCTTTGGAGTCTGTGTGTAGACCACGTGTCCTTTTCTCCTGGACGCGTGTCTCATGTCCCATGATGCAATACCTTGCCTGTAGCGAGGAGGCTTTGGGTCTGTTACCCTCATGGATATTGTGGATCCTGTGTCCCAAACCCGGGCTGCAGTGTGGTCAAAGGATCGACGATCCGTCTGTGTAATAGTTAGGCTCCCGGAGGGGTGATGGTTGCAAATGACCCTCTGGGTTTCTGCCTTTAGGTAGGCGTACAATGTTCAGTCTTTTTGTTGCCAGTCTGACCGAATTCTATCGGGTTTGTGCCCCGGCGGACTTCGAAAAAGTCAGGTTGGGGAGTCCATGCCCTTGGCAGTATGGTTTTTGACTGATGGCGATTAGCCCCTGGCTGTGTGAGACAGCCGGATTTGTTTGCAAAACACCCTTTTAAATTTGTTCTGGGGTCTGACATTTTGTGTCTTAGGCTTGGTTCCTGGGGCCTGGATGACTTGTGATAAGAATTGGGCTGCCGTAGATCAATCGTAAGGCAAGGGGAGAAGTTTGCCCCACTAGGAGGTTGGGACCTCGCCCCCCTTTGGGGCCCCAGAATGACCCTGGCGGCTCGTTTTGGACTGTCCCCCAATGCGTCTTATATTTTCTTTTGCCAATCAGAGCGAGGGAGGCATAGTCTACAATGGGCCTGACAGCATGTACGTAGAATGATCTTAGTACTCTGGTCGGGCCCCTATGCGTCTTCCACTCATTACTCTCATGACAGACAGTCTTGCCTTTGTTCGGTCAAGCAGGTACTGGACCTCCGGGCAGAAGGAG
>NW_023652588.1:69611-77111 GCF_015228065.2 Penaeus monodon
AAATTATATATATATATAAATATTATATTATATATATTTTAAAATATATTATATTATGTGGTGTGTGTGTGTGTGTGTGAGTGTGAAAGGGCTATTTCTCAAATAGAAAATATTAAAAATTTTCTCTTTTTTCTCATTTTTCTTTCCCGGGTTCTTGCTTCTTTGATTTAATTTCTTTACTCACGTATATTTTTTTTTTTTCTAAAAATTTTTTGTTAAGAAGCAAGGTAGGGGGCGAGTGATGACAGCGAGCGGCTGCAGGGGCCGGTCAGCAGTATTTTTCCAAATTTTAGTCCCCTGATGGTTGCTTCGTTTCCTTTGGTGAGTCGTGAGTGAGTGAGAAGGAATACCCGTGACTCCTGCCCAACTACCCGATTGTCACGCGCATGCGCACAAATCCCCAAAAGGGCCATATGTCGCTTGGGTTTCCATGGCAACGGGTGGTTGTCAGGTGTTCCTATTTTTTTCCCATTTGGTTTTCCTTAAAATATGTTTATAAAATGAACCCGTGGGCAATATATATATATACACACACACACACATATATATATATATATTATATATATATATATATTAATATATATATATATATATATATATATATATATATTTATATATATATATATATACATATTATATACATATATATATATATATATATCTATAAAATATATATATATTGTGTGTGGGGTGTGTGTGTGTGTGTGTGTGGGGTTGTGTGTGTGTGGTGTGCATATTGTAGTGTATGGACATGTGTAGTCCCCGGGGGGCCCCACCTACCAAGAAGGGTGCCTTAAGGGCCAGGATGCCTTAAGCGCCAGGATGCCTTAAGGGCCAGGGTCCCCTCCCCATGAAGGTCAGTGGGCATCTGTAGGTAAGCCCACCCCTGCTGTCAAATCCCCTACTACTACTGATGTTCCCCGGGAATATGACCTTGGGAAATCACAGCGGGAAATCTCTTAAAGGGCCCCCAGTGTGTGGAACGTATTTGGATTGGATAAAGCGAGATCACTGAAAAAAAAGGGCAAGGATAGGCTAGCTTAAGAAACAACAGAAATGTGGGGAGGGGGGGAAAATGAAAGGAAAATATGTAGCAGGGGACATAAGAAAGGAACGAGGTCAAGTAGAAGAACCATGAGGCTGTTTAAAGATATGTGGTGTATGTATAGATGCAATCTTGAAGGTCCAGCTCCAATCTTTAATTAATACTGTCCCATCGGCTCAATACTTAATTTTTCCCGTCCTTTCAAATTTTGAGCTGGAGCTGTCGGCCACGTAGGATCAGTTCCTTGCCGTGTAAGTAAAAAATGCCAGAGGATGGAGGAAAGAAACGCCCCGTGGTGCAGTAGAACAACGAATGTATTTTTTTTAGCCCGTACAAAAGGCCGCGGGAGGCCGTGACGTCACGCTCGTGACGTGGAACAGTTTGATAAAATTCATATAATGACTATATAAAGGGTTTAACAATGGCTATGAAATGGCAATCAAATAATAGAATAGAACAAATGTCATTAAGAGCGGAAAACAATAGATAAATACATAAAATAGTCAAAATACATAAAACGTACTTTATTTACACACCGACAATCGGCAAGCGCAACCGTACACACGCCCACGCAAAAACCGCACGCAAGGCACGCAGACCGTGTCTTGACATGCGTATGCAGACAAGCAAGTATACAGCTCATACATATGCACCCACATATAATAGCGCCCGGACAGCGGGCGCACCAATTCGACACGCGTCACTCAATCACGCACACATACATCATACCAACATACGTAAAATATACCGACACATACATAACGTACTCGTACAAAGACTTGTGCTTTCACGCACACACACTTTGCTGTGCACGCAATGAGACGCATACACACAGGGAACGCACAGAGCGAGCATCATCTGAAAGGGGGGGGGGGGGGGGTCTGAGTACAGTATGTCACGCTACAATATAATATATACATATATATATATATATGTATGTATATGTGTGTGTGTGTTACTTCAATGACGAGATTAGGGAGGTCAACCACAGGGTAAACATGTGCCGAAAACTTTTGGGAAGGCAAAGAACCCCGACAACCTAGCCCCCCAAAGGGGAGGCGGTGAGGGATGCCAAGGAAACTGCCAGCAGAGTGAGGCAAGGAAAGTGGCTGGAATGGTGTGAGTCTTTCGATCACCGTACCCCCCTCTCAGAGCTATGGCAACGGGTCAAGCGAGCCACCAGCCGCTCAGCCCCGAAATGCACGCACCACGACCCCCAGGCAGGGGCCCAAAACAGACTGGCGCAAGAGTTCTCTGCGAGAACGAGCAGCGACAGTCTGCCACCCGAACTGAGGGAAAGACAAGAACGCCTAAAACCCAGACGGGACTTGCTCACATCAGAGAAAGGGCAGCCGAACCCGATAACTCAGACGTTATCTTTTCTCTGAGGGAACTAAGAGATGCACACAAAGCCAGTCGCAAACTAGCCCCGGGCGATGACGGGATCTCGCCCCCCAAATCATCCCCCGCCTGGGACGGGTAGGGAGCTTGCATTCCTGCAACTCATCAACAGGTTCCGGGGAAAAACTTCCACTCTACCCAGAGCTGGAAGGAGGGCTACCATATTCCCATCCCTAAACCAAAGGAGCCGGGGAAGTACCGCCCCATCTCTTCCTCAGCTGTTGGCCAAGACTGCCGAGAGGATGGTACTGAACGGCTCCAATGGAAAATGGGAGCCCCACACGAACACCTCCACGGGTTCACCAGGGGCTGAGCACAGCGCACAGCATAGCCACGCTCTTGAGCACAATAAACACGGGCGCATCTGTGGCAGTATTCCTTGGCCCTGGAGAAGGCTTTCGAATTGGCAAGTCCTCTTGCCATTCAGGAGAGCCTGATCAAAAAGGAATCAGAGGTAAGCTTTTGGCTTGGATAGGTGACTACTTTACGAATAGAACAGCCAGAGCCCAAATTCCAAGGTCACCTATCACAGCACATGCCACTAGAAAATGGAACCCCACAGGGTGGGGTTCTCAGTCCAGCCCTTTTTAACACACTAAATGTCCTGTATCCTCAACAAAAAACACCTCCCAGGGGGGTGCAAGATCATCTCCTATGCAGACGATCTTGCTATCATCTCCACTGGAGCACACTGCCTAAACAAAGCCCCGCGTTGTCTGGACTTGGTTTTCCGAGGAGTGTTGCAAAGGACAGGACTAAAGGATTCTGCAGCCAAAATCCAAGGCCATGGCTTTGAGACAGAGAGTTCAAGGCACAAGTCTGAAAATCCAGGGAATGGACTTGGAGTGGGGTTTAGGAATACCTGTACCTTGGGGTAAGGATAGACCGGACCCTCTCCTTCTGCCAGGAGGTCCAGTACCCGCTTGACCGAACAAAGGCAAGACTGTCTGTCATGAGAGTAATGAGTGGAAGACGCATAGGGGCCAGAAACAGAGTACTAAGATCATTCTACGTACATGCTGTCAGGCCCATTGTAGGGCTATGCCTCCCTCGCTCTGATTGGCATCAAAAGAAAATATAAAGACCGATTGGAGACAGTCCAAAACGAAGCCGCCAGGGTCATTTTGGGTGCCCAAGGTGGGCGAAGGTCCCCAACCTCCTAGTGGAGACAAACCTTCTCCCTTGGCCTCACGAATTGATCTAACGGCAGCCCAATTCTTTTCAAAGGTCATCCAGGCTCCCCGGAAACACAAGCCTAAGACACAAAATTTGTCAGACGCCTAGAACAAGATAACGAGCTGTTTGCAAAAAAACTCCTGGCTGTCTCACACAGCCAGGGTGCTAATACGCCATCAGCTCAAAGAAAACCCCTACTGGCCAAGGGCATGGACTCCCCACAACCTGACTTTGGTCGAAGCTCCGCCGTGGGCACAAACCTCGATAGAATTCTCGGTCATGAGACTGGCAAGCAAAAAGACTGAACATTGTACGGCTAGCTAAAGGCAGAAACCCGAGGGTCATTGCAACCATCACCCCCCCGGGGAGCCTAACATATTACACAGACGGATCGGTCGATCCTTTTTAAACCCCCCCCTGCAGGCGCCGGCTTTGCACCAAGGGATGCCACAATATCAAAGAGGGTAACAGACAAAAGCCTCCTCGCTACAGGCAGAGGTAGTTGCTATCATGGAGCACTGAGACACGCGTCCAGGAGAAAAGGACACGTGGTCATACACAAAAGACTCCAAAGGAGCCGTCGACTGTCTTCAGCAGCGCTCACCACTGACAACATCTACCCTGACAACCATCGGCACAATAACACAAAGGATGCTTGCTCAGGGTTAGAAGAATTATCATAAACGGGTTCCCAGCCATATAGGGATCAGAGGGAATGAGCTTGCTGACAGATTAGCCGAAATCGGCCGGGGTATGCCCCAAATCCATGATAATACATCAGAGCCGAAGTTTACTTAGGAGGAAGTGTACGGTGGCGGCCAACCCTTCCTCCTGCAGCTTCACAGAGAGGAAACAAGACTTTCCCCTCGGCCAGCTGGTACTCAGATGCCACAGGCTATGAACCATGGCACTCTCTGAAATAAAAACAAGAGGTACCGAAGTCATTCTGCACAGAATGCGCCTAGGTTACCACTGTGCATGGCAGATCATACAAACCATAGAACGTGAAGAGAGGTGTTGCATGCATTGCGGCGAGCCGAACGCCACACTGATACACTACTTGGAGAATTGCGTGCACACGCAATTCCTAAGACAAACCCCACAGAACACAGCCGTCGTGCTGGTAAAGAGATTATGCGAGATGCTTACACCACGGCTACAGGAGCGCCTGCTGGCAATCCCACCGCCACGGTAAGCACCGAGTGTCAGACCAACAAATGAGACAGCCATAAAAAGCTGACACAGGCCGGGCCATAAGTGAAAGGCCCGGGCGAAGCCAGAACTTCGCAAATCTCAAGCAAGCAAAGCAAGCAAGCAAGTGTGTGTGTGTGTGTGTGTGTGTGTGTGTGTGTGTGTGTGTGTGTGTGTGTGTGTGTGTGTGTGTGTGTGTGTGTGTGTGTGTGTGTGTGTTTGTGTGTGTGTGTGTGTGTGTGTGTACAGTCAGAAAAAACCTATCGTTATCATTACTTGTGGTCAATAAGCACCTGAGCGCTAAGCCGTGTTGCGGGGGGCTAGTGCTGCCATATGACGATCTTATTATAAGCATGAAATTGAAAATGTGGACTGTAGAAAATATTTACACTTTGATACAGCCCTCGTTTTTACGCATCCCAAATGAAATACACTATTAGATAGTCTTTATACTGCACTGTTCTCTTGAACTTCAACGTATGTCCATCACTTCCTTAGCTCTAAACAACTGCGAGAAATATGAACTTCAACGAAAATGTATCCAAGAGATGGCGGTGACAGAGGATACAATTCCGTTGAAGTTTATATTATAATAATTTATACATCATAGTTATACTTACTCAAAATAAAAATGATTTTACTTTTTCACCCATTACACTGTAGATGGCAAGCTTTGCTGAGGCGTAGTGTTTTTTTTTTTTTTTTCTTTCTTTCTTTCTTTCTTTCTTTCTTTCTTACTTTCTTTCTTTTTGAGAGAGAGAGAGAGAGAGACCAGTTGCAGATAAAATTCAATTTTTTTTCTTAAGTTTTGTGATTTAAATAGATATAACATTTTGATATAATTTCCTCAATTGGATTTCTTACCTGTTGTAGATATTCGTAAAATTATTTCAACAAATCACAGTCATCGCTAGAGGCCGACCTCTACCCACGGAATAGTACAAACTACACAAGTGCTGCCAGATTGAAATTGTCATCTCCAGGCTTACGATACGATTTGGAAACATGGCATATTCATAAAGCTGTTTAGGTTTAAGAGGAGCATTACCTACCATCATGCAAAGCTTCCTTGTTGATAGGAAGTTCAGAGTGCGGGTGGGAAAAAGCGTCTCTAACATGGAAGATCAGCTGGAAGGGTCCCACAAGGGAGTGTCTCAAGTGTGACTCAGTTCAGCATTGCTCTTAATGACATCGTAAAAGTCGTTCCAAGTGTTGTTTCCTATAGTCTGTATGAGGATGACCTCACATTGTTCAGGAGGAAGCTTACAGGATGTGCAATGACATACAGACTGCAGTAAATCAAGTGGTGCAGTGGCAACATACCATGTGTTCAAATTCTCTTCGGGTAAGACCATGGCTATGCATTTCCACAAAAGAGAAAAGTTCCAAATCCTCCCTGTATTTAGGAGCAAACCCATTGCTTTTTGTTCAAGAAGTGAAATGCAATTTTTTGTGGGTGCCTCACATCAAACAGTTAAACATGAAGGTTATGAGAGCGCTTAGTATTTTGCGGGTTCTTTCCTACCTGCCTTGGGGTGCAGACCGCACAATGATTTTGCGGTTTTATCGAGCGTTTATATGTAGCAAACTTGATTATGGATGAGAGGCTTTTTCTGCAACTTTCACTGCTCTCCGGATGCTAGACTCAGTTCATGATGAAGCTCGCAAAATCTGTATAGGAGCTTTCAGGGAGTCCCTATATGCTGAGTGTGGAGAACCTCTTTCATTACGCCAGGACTACATGAACCTGATTTACTACATGGAACTTCAAAGGATCCTGGGATCTCGTACATCCAGATCAGTTTTCAACCCCCTTGTGAAAGATCTCAATTTGAATCTCTCCATGTGTCTAGTAGTTGGAGTTCCCCAGTTCCCCCTTTGGACCAATCTAGTTGAGCTGGATTTAGTTGCGATAGGGAAAGGGGAGAGATCCAAAGCAGAAATCAGGAAGATATTTCTTCAACACACTCCGAAGTACCAAGGATCAGATACAATATATACGAATGGTTCGAAATCTGAAAATGGAAGGAGGAAGACAGCAGTCTTTCTTCGACAGCCTCGATCTTCACTGCAGCGTTACATGCCATCCTTGCAGCAGTCAAAATGACTAGAGAGCTTAGGAACCTTTTTATTGTAATATATTGCGACTCTCGTAGTGCTTCGTAAGTAATCAAGAGGTTAACCTTATCACATCCAGTGGTAAGTTATGTTCGAGATTGGCTTTCACTGATGTCAGCATACCAGCGGATGTTGGTATCAGTGGGAATGAACGAGGTCATCTGAGGGCTAAGGCAGCTGCCACTCAGCCATGTGATGCTTGTCTTCCTCTCCCACACACCGACTTGAAACCCAGCATCAGAAGTTGCCTTCGTGATAAATGGAGGGAGCAATGGAAGCATACCTCTAGAAACAAACTGCGTGAGATTAGAGTTATGTGATCAGCATCCATCTAACCGACAAATAGTTGTGTTTACAAGGCTAAGTATCCGGCACACAAGACTGACTCATGGGCTGATGATGGCTAAAAGTGAAGCATGTTGTGAGGAATGCCATGAGCCATTAATGGTCGCACCTCCCAGGCCCTTGCTCGTTGTTGTCGTGGGGGGCTTCGGAGACTGGGACTGAGGCCCAATGTAGGGGATCACCCCTGCCTTGGACCTCAGCCCTGCAGGGTCTTTTCTTCTCCT
>NW_023652588.1:82111-84611 GCF_015228065.2 Penaeus monodon
TCTTCCTCCTCTTCCTCTTCTGTTCTTCTCGTCATCTTCTTTTTCTCTTCCTACTTATTCGTCTTCCTGTTCGTTTTCCTATTCTTCTTTCCTCCCTTCTTGTTTTTACCTCTTTTTTCTGCTGCTTCCTTATCTATCATCATTTTCTATACTTCTTATCCTTCCTTTCTCCTGTTTATTTTCCTCTCTCTATCATCTATTTTACTTCCATTTTTTCCTCGTCTCCTTTTCTCTCTCTCCTTCCTCTTTCCTCTCATTCTTATTGCCTCTTCGTTCTCCTATTCTCACACGTAAATGGAGTTACAAGAACAAGAACAAAAAAAGAATCAGATACAAAATAATGTATATATAAAAAAATATAAAACAAATTCATCAAATTATTTATATAAACAATAATAAAGACGAAGAAAATGAACAGAAGAAATAAACAGAAATAGAAAATAACAAAAGAAATAACTAATTATTCATCATCGTAAAAAAATAAACAAATATAAAAAAAAATGAATAAAGAATAAAATCGAACAAGAAAAAAAATATCGTAAAAATATAATGCAATAAATAAATATGCAGAAATTAGATAGAAAATAAATAAAACGAAAATAATAAAAAACATCAAATAATTATTTAATATTGTTAAAAATAAATTTAATATGAAGAAAATAACTAGAAAATAAACAGATAGGAGTGATTTGATTGATTAAACCTTCCTCTGATAGCTCATTATCATGTACACAAGGATGAAGAAAAACACGACAATTCCTCTATGCATTTCTTAGTTGAGAGGTTCATGTACATTCTACAAATTTGGGATAATCTAGGATGATTCAGGATAAATTAAGAGCAGTCCTGTGGAAACGGTCGTTACCACTGGCTGACACCGATGATGGTAACAACAGAGAGAGAGAGAGAGAGAGAGAGAGAGAGAGAGAGAGAGAGAGAGAGAGAGAGAGAGAGGGAGAGAGAGAGAGAGAGAGAGAGAGAGAGAGAGAGAGAGAGGGAGGGAGAGAGAGAGAGTTAAACGATTCTTTAGGGATTAAAACATTGCGGCAATCTGATACCATAAGTATCAACTTGGCTTAGCAAGCGAAAACGCTAGATGAGTAACGAGAATATAACGAGTCTTGCGTCCCGAGGGAAACTAATATTTATGAAATTATTATCAAAATGATATAAAATGGCAGTATTATTAATCACAGTAATTATACAATCTAGATTTTCTTCGGTATGCAAATGTGATCCTTTGCGAGCCTCTGTCTTCAAAAGGATAAAAACTTACTGTAAATATTTTATCTTTACGCAAATTCCTCAGCCTAAAAGTATTTAGTTAAGCTACAGGTCAATTTCCATTTTCAGGCAAGAAAAAAATGATGTGTAAAGTTTAGAAAAAAAAGTCTTGTTATAAAAGTTTATAAACTACTGAGCGACGTATGTGTTCTCTAACAAAAGGGCTGCGATGATCTCAAAATGCAATTTTGCTAATTGTACAAGCACGTTCTGTAAATATTTGTTAACTAACGATTTTGTTTATTATGTGTATGATTGGCATTCGCTCTTTCTAGTACAATTAAAAATTGTCTGACTAGGGTTTACATACTGCAGAATAAATAAAAGGTTTACGCGGCATTTCTCCTGCTCACATCTGGCACAACTGCCAGATCTATTCAGTTTCCAATGGTCACTATATTTTAGAATATACAATATCAAGTAAGCATTATTCCTAAAATATTATGTCACCTGATTTTAGGTTTCGTTTAAGACTGAAAAAAATATTAGTAAATTTTGCAATGGCAATATAACTAAAAGCGGGAAACTAGAGCGCCGACGCCTGATCCAGAGACGTGCCAGGCCTCCTCATCCTTTAAAAGAAAGGGAAATAACCACACGGCTTAAACATAACAACTACAGCTACTAGTAGTAATAATAATCGTAATAGTAGTAATCGCAGCATGTATAAAGGTATGCGTGTCCAAAAGTGTTTTCACACCAGTTACCCTTATATACGTCTATCAAATGTTTTGTTAATTTAAAATTTCATGTTCACGCTAATACAATACAATCATGAGATAGAGTGCATGGATGTGAGTATATCGATGCTTATGCCAGATGAAAATCTAAATCAACAAAACATATAACAAACGGATTTTGGGTGAATAGGTCTAAGAATACCTTTGGATGCGCACGCCCACATATGATGATTCTGGTCAAAGTCCATATAAGTAAGGTCTCGCCACTGAGTAGCTGTCCTGCAACTGGAAGCGCCTAGAAGAGATGCATGACCTTGAGCTCCCTCTCTGAGGTGAGGCAGCCTTTAAGTGGCTCTCGCACAGGTCCCATGAGTGCCGGTCACGATGGTCGTTGCCTGCATATACCCTCTCACCAACCCTGTAGCTCTTAGACAAGCTCTAGCACATACCTTCCCCTTGTTGGACTCAGAGTCAAAAGCATAGACTGACTGCCAGACCTGCTGCCAAAATGGATATGACAAAGAATTCATTACCAA
>NW_023652588.1:89611-99611 GCF_015228065.2 Penaeus monodon
TTGCTGTACAGTCAGTGGCTGCCCTGTAGGCTGTATGTATGACCACGTGTCCTTCCTCAGGGGCGTGTGGGCTATCCTCATGGATTGTGTGGCATCCCTTGCTGCAAAGCCGGTGCCTGCAGTGTGGTTTAAGGGATCGACTGATCCATCCATGAAGTAGGTTCTACTACCCGGAGGAGTGATGGCTGCAATGACCCTCTCAGCTTCTGCCTTTAGACTAGGCATGGTGTATTGATTCTTTCTCCATGACAAGCTCATAACAGAGAACTCGGTCAAGGTTTGTGCCCACAGTGGGGCATGCCCTTGGCAAGTAGTTGTTCTCTGAGCTGATAGTGTATCAACACTGGCTCTGTGAGACAGCCAGGAGTTGTTTGCAAATAGCTTGTGGTCGGTTCTAGACGTCTAAGTATTTTTTGTCTTATATTTGTGTTTCTGGCAGCTTGGATGACCTTTGAAAAGAATTGAGCTGCCATTAGATTAGTTCGTGATTCTAGGGGGTGTGGTGACCACCTCGCAACGAGCTTCCGCACACGGTGGAGCAGGCTCTTGACGTTTGGCGATCTGGCCCCCACCAATCACCGCGAAGACCTGACCAGAGAGTATACATCACGGCTGGGCCATTTAAGCTGTGGAACCCAGAATCAACGCACACTCATCAGATAGGCTCTGACCACCGAACACCATTGTGAGCTCCTCAAATAAAGAACTAATTTGACTAACCGTGTTTACCCAAAACCTACACTGTTGACCCCCGGAGGTAAGAGTCCAGTAGCCTCCCTAAAGCCACTGCCTACCTGCACCATTGCTTGCCTTCCTGAATGGTTCTTGCAGGTGGAACAGGAGTTCTTTCTACACAACATCAAATCTCCAATCACCAAATATTGGATACTGGTGACAAATCTCTCACCTGACCTCCTTCTCTCCTTCAGCAATTTCATCAATAACCCCGAGTACAACACTTACAAACTCCTCGAGGAAGCAATCCTGCAGGGAGTGGCGTCCTCCCCACGAAATGGGTTGCATGCTCTCTTCACGACAGTGTCACCAGATGGCCATACTCCCTCAGAGATACTCAGACACATCCAACGCACCATCGTCCAACACACACCTGCCTCCCGATATCCTGCGCCTGATGTTCCTCCAGCATTTGCCAGCATGCTACTGGCTTTAGAACTCCCCATTGAACAAGTAGCCTCTAAAGCTGATGAAATCCTGGCTATGCATCCAAGTTTCAACGGTCTCCACTACCCCGTCTTTAACCCTGACACAGGTTGACACAGGTTGCCAAACTCACAACCACCATTGGACAGCTCGCAGCCCACCGCCTCCCAGGTTCCGCCTCCGCAACCCCGCATCGCCCCGTGCCAACCGTGACCTCGGACGAGACTACACGCCTCAGCACCGTCAAAGCTACAGTCACCGCCGGTCCCCAACTCCAGGTAGCTACTGTTTTTATCATTCTAGATTCGGCATCCGGGCGCGTCAGTGCGAGCCCCCATGTTCCTGGCCGGAAAACGGGCACCACGGGAACTAATAGCGCCGATCTCTCTGCTTCTCACACATTGGAGGCTGCTAACTGCTCTCCTATCAACGTATACTGTGCGGCGCCCCGCACTCGAAGCTGACATGGGTTTTCCTGGTCGCTGACATACAGCAACCAATCCTGGGAGCAGACTTCCTTGCACACCATGGATTCACAGTGGACCTTAAACGGGAGTCTCTTATACACCAGTCAGGGGCCCGCACCCTTGCCTCGTCGGCCCTTGTACGCGCCCCTCACATCTACATGGTGCTACCCAACCAGTGCACCTATAGAGCTATGCTTTGTGACTTCCCAGCACTGACAAAACCTATCAACGTGGCAACGACACCGCCACACACTGTCACACACCACATTGTCATGAGTGGGCCACTGGTTTACTCTCGTTACATGCCCCTTGCACCAGACCGTTTCCGCATCGCCAAGGCAGAGTTTGAGCACATGAGGGAGCCCAGAATCATATGCCCTTTCAGCAGCCAGTGGGCATCCCCCCTGCACCTCGTATGAAAGAAAGACGGCGACTGGCGCCCTTGTGGTGATTATCACCGTCTCAACACAGTTACCACACTGGATCACTATCCTCTCCCACACCTCCACTCCTTCACATGCAGACTCTCAGGGTGCATTATTTTCTCCAAAATTGACCTCATCAGAGCATACCATCAGATTCCCATCACTGAGGAGGACATCCCAAAGACAGTTGTAACCACCCCCTTCGGCCTATACGAATTTCTACGAATGCCATTAGGCCTCCGCAACGCTGCCCAGACCTTCCAACATTTCATAGACTACAGGGTGGACTACAGGGTGTTTTCGTCTACATCGATTACATACTCATTGCTAGCAGCATGTGTGAGGAGCACAAAAAGCACCTCTACGCCCTCTTCGGCCGCCTGCAGAAAGCCTGAGTCATCATCAGTCCTGGTAAGAGTCTTTTCGGAGTCACCTCTCTTACTTTCTTAGGTCACACAGTTACCATGGATGGCATCACCCCGGCTCAGAAAAAGGTCAGCAGCATCAGGCAGTTCCCTAGACCAACAACCAAGAGACAGCTTTGGAAGTACCTCGGTATGATAAATTTCTTCAGGAGGTTCATTCCCAGGTGTACATCTCTACTGGCTCCCCTACAAAGCCTCCTCATCCCATCAGGACGCGGCAGAGACATTACCTGGACCCGAGGCGACCAAAGCTTTCGAAATCAGCAAAGATACTTTAGCATCGGTGACCCTCCTCAACCACCCGCAACAGGGGGCAAGGCTCAATATAGCCGTTGACGCCTCGGACACCGCCATGGGAGCCATTCTGCAGCAAGATCCAGGTAATGGTTGGCAGTTCCTGCCTTTCTTTTTGCAGACTCTCAGTCCTCAGCAAAATCGATACAGTGCCTTGAGCAAAGAACTCCTTGCAGTCTACACTGCCATCAAGCACTTCCAGACATACATCGAGGGCAAAGACTTCCACATCTGGACGGATCACAAGCCCCTCACCTTCACCCTGCACAACAGAAGCCGCCGTCAGTCCCCACGTGAAGAAAGACATCTGGTTTCGTGGCCCAGTTCACCAATGACATACGGCACATTCGAGGCACCAACAACCAGGCCATGGACGCCCTATCCAGAGAATCGATAGCCTGGTAAGTGCCAACAACAACCCAATCAACTACCATCTAGTTCGCAGGGAACAGCAACAGGACACTTCCCTCTCCAGGCTAACTGACAGAAATACCTCAAAGCGCACACCAACAATTGAAGGAGGCCCTCACAGCTTTATCCTCCACTCGTTACTGGGTGGACCAGTTGCCTTTAGAACTCCTGCACATACGAACCTCTTTCAAGCAGGATCTTCAGTGCACCGCTGCCGAGATGGTTTATGGAACCACCATAGCCCTCCCTGTGGACTTCATAGTTAGCTCTGGAGACCAGGACCCGGGATATTTCAGAAAACAGCTGCCTGCATCCGCTCCTGTCCCACTCGACTTCACGGCAGCGAGACATTCACTTACCATGCGGCCTTCAAGACTGCTCACATGTCTTCGCCAGGCAACCCACAAAGCTAACCCTCTGCCCGCCCTATGAGGGGCCTTTTCGTTCATTTCGCGACCGCTTCACTGGAAGGGGAGCGCTGTGGTGACCACCTCGCGACGAGCTTCCACACACGTAGAGCAGGCTCTTGATGTTTGGCGATCTGGCCCCTGCCAATCAACGCGAAGACCTGACTAGAGAGTATACATCACGGCTGGGCCATTTAAGCCGCAGAGTCCAGAATCAACACACACTCATCGGCTAGGCTCTGACCACCGAACACCATTGTGAGCTCCGCAAATAAATTTGACTAACCGTAGTGTTTACCTAAAACCTACAGGGGAAAAGATTTGCCTCCATGAGGAGTTTGAGGGCCTTTGCCCACCTTGGGGTACCCAGAATGATCCTGGCTGCTTCATTGACAGTCTTGCTTTGTTTCGGTCAACCAAGCTCCATTTTTAAAGGAGAGGGTCCGGTCAATCATTACCCCAAGGTGTTGGAAGCCCTAGACTCATTCTGGACCCATTCTAAGTCCACTCCCTGTGACATATATATATATATATATATATATATATATATATATATATATATATATATATATATGTGTGTGTGTGTGTGTGTAGTATATATATATATATATATATACATATATATATATATATATATATATATATATATATATATATATATATATATATATATATATATGTGTGTATATATATATACATGTAGGTATGGATATGTATAAATACATATAGATAGGTAAATATATATATAAAAATATGAATATATACACATACCTACATACATATGTATTTCATAGACACGTACATATGAATAATAATATTGATTGTGTGTGTGTGTGTGTGTGTGTGTGTGTGTGTGTGTGTGTGTGTGTGTGTGAGGTTTCATAAGATGCAATTAGTCATAATAAAAACACCTCCGTTCGAAATTTGTAAAACCCGCGACCGTCCTCCACTGCCTGCTCTTTCACTAGCATAATTATGGTACTCTGGTCTTTTTCTTTTTCCCATGCCTTAACTCATGATTACTTTGGTATTCTTTACTCATTCTTCTCATGGTTAAAAGCCACAATACACAAAACTACGGCGAAATAAATGAAACTCCTTGCGCTCCGTGCTACCGAGAAGTCAATCCTGGGTATGTCTGGGCTGGCACGGAGGCTGTTTCCACAAGGGCTTTCAGGGCCCCTACGTACCAGTCTTTGATGTGGCTGGCAAAAGAGAGCGATTTGACTCTTCCAAACTAGGTATCAAAGCTCGACCTTTGCTCTTGCAGCGCGGAAGTATTGGTAATTGGTCCGCCGATTCCCAGGTAACGCCACGCAAGGTAAACTCAGGTAAAAGGGCTATACCCTGAGTGGCATGCTAACGATCGTTCAAGCAAATGTAAGGATTTTTTTTCGATTTGTAATATTTTTTACGACTTTCTAGAACAAGAACGCCCTGATGTGGTCCTACTGAATTCTATATCCATCACCAATGGCTATAGAATTTGGCACTATGGTTACACATCCAGGCAGTCAGGGCACGTATTATAAATGGGGTCCTGTATCCTCATAAAATCCACGGTCATGCATGTGATTCTCACCCTCTCATTCAACCCCTGACTTCATGGCAGACAGGTTATTCACCCCACAGGGCCCCATTATCCTTTCCACTGTCTATATAAAACCAAACACTAATTGGCCTCTTGCAGACATCAACAAATTATTCCATTATACAAACCTCCCAGTCTTCTTTGCTGGAGATATCAACGCTACATCACAGCAACACTACACCACAGCACTACCAATGCACACAGTAGGCAACTCTTTTCTATTTTTGAAACCAAAAGATTGATTGATTATTTCACATTATCTGCCGCATCAACAGCTAACGTAATATATTAAAAATCTTAAAGCATAAACCAAAAGACTCCACTACATAGGACCCGACTTCTTCACCTCATACACACCCAGAGGAAAGGGCCGCCCTTATCTCGTTTTAGGGAACAGGGCAGCACTTGCCAACCACACACACCTACAACCCGGTCCGAACGCTGGTTCAGACCACATACCCATCATGATTAAAATTTCCACATCGCCAATACTAAACAGATGATCTTTTTTCTTTGGCAAGGGACAAAGAAGTGGATGCAGTTTTTTAGGCTTGGCTGCATCCTTTCAAGCTGCCTCCTACTTCATTTTCACCTTTCCCCTTCCCCTATCCCTTGTTTTGTTCAGTTTTTGTTCCATCATTCTGTTTTTAACATAGTTTGTTGTTTTCTTTTGGTTTGTTGTGACCTTTTAATTTCTTAAATTAAAGTTTAACCTCCCATTTGCCACAGCCCTCACATCCCCACTTTTAAATACTTTCATCTCATCACCTTATAGTAGATGATAGTTGGTCATCTACTACTTGGGGTTACTGGTGTCTTATCTCTTTGGGGAGTGTTTGTTGTGGGTGTGAGTGCCCACAGGTATGGCTTCATGTTAGTGGTGAAGTCGGAGATGAACGGGGGAGCCGGGAGGCTCCCCAGTCAGCTAAGGACTGGGCAGTCCTTGTGGTGCTGCTGCTGTTGTCTGTTCTGCTAGAGGATCGGGGAATGCCGATCTCGTTTCGGGCTCTGCGGCTTAAGTACACGAGCGCTGTGTAAGTGTGCAGGGAACGAGGGGAGCCCGCTGTCCAGTGAGCACAGACATGGCTGTGGACCTGATGTGACCCCAATCTGGGAAAATATGCTGAACTCCAGGTTGTGGGGTCGTGCTGCTACAACCTGATGCTACGTGACTACCATAAACTCACCCTCACTATCTCATTATCCTTTGCCATAGCATGGAACCAACATCCTATATCCTTACCCCACCATCCCACTGGTTTCGGTTTCCGGCACTTGACACTTGCTGCTAGTACTCATGCCAGGACCATAAATCCTTTGTTATAAGAATTTATGCGATCCGAGGAGAGAAGTGTCACAGCCAGTGGCGTTAATCCAACCGTGACAGGGCCGCGCCTCTCCATAAGTCAAGCTGCCGACAAAGGGGAACCTTCTGTTGACACAGATGGGAATGGCCAGCCCCTTATTAGCGACCACCTCCTAGCTTCAACCTGCTTCAACAACAGGTTAGCCCTGGAATCACGGTCAAGGAGGCCATGCCCAGAGCACACCGCAGATGGCGCCTAAATTGTTAACTTTTATCCCTACCTCCCTGGTTAGCCAAGAATCCTGCTGTCGTTCGCTACAAGGTCCCAGGCCGCGCGCCTTCACAAACTTCCCACGAGAATGAAGCCAGTGAGCAACCTCCAGTGCAGGCACGCATTCAGTGGCATGGGGTAATAGTACCTTATGCACCAAGAGTTGGCCAGCCGCCCTCCACACAGCCTCATGTGGCGGAGGGGAAGCCCCGCGCGCCCGAGGACACCCACACCGAACACAAAAGATTCAAGATAGACCCCATCCTTTTCCTCTTTTCAAAGAACCCATTACAATTACTACCCCAAGCTTTACCCTGCATGCCCCAGCCCCAGCCCCAGCTCCTTTTTCTTCTCCTAAAATTAATTTTCCTCCAACCCTTATCCTTCCCCTTTTCCCATTCTCCCTTCCCACTCTTTCCAAATTTTTACTTTTTTCTGGTTTCCACAGTTGAAACACTACATCTGGCAGGGCGGACAGAGATGGATCGGGGCCGCACTTAAAGTAAGCCTTTTGAACCGCGCCTTTTGGGTGCATGTGCTTTGCTGTTGGGTGCATTGTCCATTTTTCCTATTATAATGGCACCAAAATTAATCTCACTGAATGGAAATGAAATATTCACCCTCCTCGAGACTATGGCCGTCTTCTCTAAGCATCCTTAACTCTTAATACTGTATTCAGTTCAATCCTAACCAACCATGTCCGTACCGAAGACGACAATATCCGCTGCCAGACGTGCAATAAAGACGCAACAATACACCAAATTGTGTCGGATACTATGGTCAGGGCATCTAGAAAAAACAGTGCTTAGTAAAAAATACGAATACTGAGAGTACTCCAAAGTAACAGGGTGCTGTACAAACGACCGTTGGCGAGCCCTGGTGAGTGTATGTGTGACAGCACTTGACCTGGCGCTTGCACCCTCCCTGCACCCGACCGCAAGGAATTAATCACTTAAGAAGCGGATGGGAAAGCCACCCCCTCCCTGTCCCACCATGGAGGTGGACATGCCCGGGGCCCTCCCAGTGCCAACTACCACCCCCTCAACCATCGAGCATAGGGATATGAACGGTGTGGATTCGACTGCCGGCTCTGATGCCGATAACGAGGGATTCCAACTCGTTCAGACGAGGAGGAAGAAAGTGAAAACCAGCAACCTGACCGAGAAAGCAACCGGAGAAAAGACCCAACAGCGTGAACCCATCGCCCCCCGGGACAGGTACATTAAACTGGCCTTTCCGTAGGACACATCTAGCATAGATAAAATCAGGTGGATGAGGGAGGTTAGCCTGCTGCCGCCCCTCCAAGAGGAAGGACCACTAGACATGATGCAGGAGAGATGGACATCCTTGCCCTACGTCTATGTACGACGAGAACAACAAAAATACGTGGCCCTGATGGTTAATGGCACTTTTGCGGGATCTCTCTACAGAACAAAGACTACTATCAGCCCAAAAGCAAAAAATATAGGGAATACCTGGTTACCAGGTTTCCAAAGGAGGCTGCCTCTGAGGAAGCACTGCATCTTCCGTGTGTTTTTAAAGCTTGGAGGATTTACAAGGACGGACAGCCCTTAAATAGGATCGTCATTGTATGGAGTGGAGAACACCCGCCACCCAAAGAGTACCAATTCTTTGGAAGATACATAGAGCACCATGCGACCGTGGTACTCAGAGGTTGTGGTCTGCTACAAGTGGCAGGGTTACGGCTATGTAGCTAAATATTGCAGGGAAGAAACAGTGTGTGCTGGCTGTGCAGAAGCTCACCAGACTGCCCTGCAAGAAGCAATGAAAAGGACAACGATAGCGAAGAGGTGCGTTAGGTGCGGAGCGCGAGGTGTGACGGCCTGGCACCGTAACTGCCCCCACAAACCGCCACGAGCACCCCCCCACCCTGCCCCGACCGTAGTCGTGTGACGTCACCAACCCACAGGAATTACTGCAACTGCCAGGGGGATTCCCCATCCCAGGAAACAGTGTCACAGGAGAAACCATTGGTGAAATAGGCAAGAGATTGCTGAAATGGAAAAAAATTATAATGGAAATAAACAGTGATTGTCTAGACAGAGAAAATGTGTTTTCTAATGATGTTAGTGTTGTTGAAAATACGAATGAGGTCTCTGATATTATTATTACACATGACGGATTATCTGAA
Organism: Penaeus monodon; assembly: GCF_015228065.2. Taxonomy (NCBI): domain Eukaryota; kingdom Metazoa; phylum Arthropoda; class Malacostraca; order Decapoda; family Penaeidae; genus Penaeus; species Penaeus monodon. The sequence continues at coordinate 98,522 of NW_023652588.1, forward strand.
AACAGTGACAACAGTGACAGTGAAAATGACGCCGACGAAGATGCGCAGGAAATGGACGAACTGTGCGACATCACTCAGAAAATGATATCAGGTACGGATTATACGTATAATATCAATATGAGGAAAGCACGCACACAGATATGTGATGCTGTACAAGAAATATGCAGACTAAAGGGCTTCATCAAACACAAATTTGACCAATCAGCTAATCATAGGGTGTGATGAGAGATAAGAAAACAATTACTTTTCTTTCATGGAATTAATGACTTGCTCTACTATATTCATAACAATAATGTTGACGTTATCTGTTTACAAGATCCCAATGACAGGCCTATTGACTTATGTCATTGACATCATACCACATAAGTTGGTGTAGAAGTCTGATGACAATAATGTGCAATATCAGCATTTACATATTCGAACAGCCTCTGGGTTTTTCTCTCTGTACAATGTATATGCAAGGTGTAGAAAGTTTTAGACTGATTCACTGCCGAACTTTCAAAATCATGGCACAATAAGCATGGAAGATTTTAAGGCTAGACATTATACATCTGGAAATAGTCAGTGCAATGAAAATGACGAAGAGTTCCGACAATAGATATGATACAGAAAGGCAACTCATGTGGCGGGGGGTAGGCGGGATTATGTAATAAGAAGGGATCTTGTGCATGGAAATGTCAGAAGCATGCTTGCGACAGAGCTAATCAGTGACCACTTTGCAATAGTAACGAGATATGCTGTTGATAATACAAATAGGCTTGAAATTTCTATTCCCCCTTACCTTGAGCACCACTTTAAAGCATGTATTTATGACTCGTATAACGATTACACAGTAACGAGTGCTGATAAATTTTCCATGAACATGACGAAAGTGGTCACCGATTACTACAACACTTGGTCTGTCCAAAGAAAACCTTCAAGAACAACAACTCACAACGCTCCAAACAACCTAAGTGGGTCAGTGACCCTACACTATCAAGGGAATAAAAGCGAGTTCAGGAGCTTTTTGATATCTACAAGCAGGATAATACCTGTGACAAACTTATTCATTTTCTTAAGGCTAACAAAAACCTACGTTTCAGAAAAGAAC
>NW_023652588.1:104611-110500 GCF_015228065.2 Penaeus monodon
TCCCGGATATGGCTATACCATAACCATGAGGATGACGTAACACACTCGCGGATATAGCACTGCCATGACCTCTAGGATGACCTTTGAGGATGACGTAACACATTCCTGGATATATAGCACAACCATGATCTCGAGGATGAGCTTGAGAATGACGTAACACACTCCCGCAAGATATGTATATACCATAACGTTGAGGATAACGTAACGCACCCGCAATTGTAGAATGTGATTGGATATCGACATAACATACGTTTTTTCTTTTTCTTTTTTTCTCTCTTCTTTTTTCAATCTTCATCTTGATGTCACGACCAGACCCTTCAGGATACGTTACAATATACCTCCATGACATCATAACCCCACCCTGTAAGGAAGCATTTTAACTCTACGATGGGGTGAACACACCTCATACTATTGAATTCTTGTTTAATTTCTTCATCCTCTAAGAACGTAGGCATCTTTTCGGTACATCATAGGTAGGTCAAAATAATACATCAAACTAGTTAACATATTTATTAAATATTCATAAATCACATCTTATTATTAACATATTATATGGTCAAATACTCACACACATACATATATATACAGAGTAAAAAAAATATCAAAAACATCAAGGAAGATACGGATTTAGAGTTATAAAATCTTCTTCCTCTCCTTCGTCATCTATATCATTAATGAATGAGCTACTGTAAGGCTCAATGACATCATCATCATCATCAACAACATCATCATCATCATCGCATGCAGCTTCATCGTGGATAAAACTATTGACAAATCTACACCTCTTCCTAGGTCTCTGATAACTCTTGAGCGAATCGTCACCTTTTCTCTTGACAGTATCACGATTTGCAGAAAAATTACCGTCGGTTAGACTTTCTCGCTTTTCCCACAAAGACGCTATAATCTTAGATGAATCACTCCTGTTACATTTGCTCGATTTTCCTTTCCTTTCCGCTCTAATACCTTCCTCCTCCTCCTCCTCCTCCTCCTCCTCCCGGTCATCAATATCGCTAATAGGTAAAGGATACCCATAAGCAACACTTTCTTGAGAATTGAGATAGAATCTCTTATCATCAAAGTTACTCAAACCTCTCTTAACATTTTGTGTTGTAAACATTACTCCTTTTTTATTAAGGATAGAATGCTGGATAAACTTATGATCAACGGAATTAAAAAGAATATCCTTAAACATCTCATGTGTAAGTCTCTTTTTCTCAGCTCTCGGAATACCTTTCACAGCAATTTCACATTTGTCATCTTCGAGTAAAACAGAGTACATTTTCGGGCGTAAACACACGACCTCCTTGATAAGTTGATCTCCCGTCTCGATTTTTAAAAGTCCAAGTTGACCTTTCCTGCTGTTATCATACAATTCATGGTCAACAGGAAAGTTCGAGCGATCGATATAATCTCTTAATGGATACTTAAGAAGCTCACTTTTCAAATCTTCAATCTCCAGAGATAAAATAAAGCTATCAGTATCACTATAAATGAGAGAAGCACGTTCTCCATAATGATCTTTCATAACCGTATACCAGAAATGATATAAATGATACTTAGCTAGCTCTAAAATGTGGTACCCAATATATTGAGGCTGGTTCATATACACAATGGGAGTTTTACTGATGGTAATTACCCTATTTGTTCGCAGAGGAATCATCCTCTGGAAATGGGGATCTCTGACAGCAGCGAGAAATTTATCTTTTTTGGTAATAACTTTTGTTTTCAGGGATCTATTTAGCGGGTTTAGCAAGCATCTCCCAAAAATACTATTACTCAGACATTTGAACGCCATCTGTCTGCTCTTCCCTACAGCTCGTGCTCGCTTCTCGACGTTACCTCTAATAAAAGGCTCGAGGAATTTTTTCTGAGTAAAGGAATAGACAGAGTGAACTCGAGCAACTTCCAAACCTAGCGTCATCAATAATTGCAACAGCTTAAGTGAAACGAGGTAATTGGTCTGAGGGAGATGTGAAGCAACTAATTTCTTGTTTTTGCGAGGGTATTTCAATTGACGATCACCTATTAGTTTTTTCTGATAGCAGGATAACAGCTTAAACTCTATATTCAAATGATTTAAAGCTAGAGGTAATTCATCTGTTCTTTTAGCAACCTCTGAGGACACCGGTAGGGTATCTATGAGAAGCCAGTAGGATATCTCAGCATCAGGATTATGATTAGCAATACCTTTCTCTAAAAACAACTGCATTTCCCTGGTATTTAATTCCCGAATATCTCCTGCGGGTAAGTTACAACTCATGCAAGATGCGTAAAGACTATTGAAATCAATATAAAGAATATAATTGCTCTTTTGATTTGCTGTAATGTTACCTAGATCCTTATTATATGCAATGAAAAAATTTCGGACGACGGTTGTAAAACCCCCTCTAACGTTATCTCTAATTAGTTTTCCTAACCCCGGATCCGATATCAACTCAATCTTCAATTTGCTCGACATTAAAAAAGAATCAAACCGTATCCGGGTAAGGATACATAATTAACACAGTCAAGACCATAACTATCACGCAGGCATGCCTGCCATGAAGAAAAACAATCAGCCAACATTCCTACATCGCAGACTAAATAACAGAGAAGGTAATCGCGCAGCGAAGTACACCCGCATAATCGCCAAACGGCAAGCGCGTGCTGATAATCCTCATCTGAAATGTGCTCCTGGGTCAACACATTAAAAAAATCTTTTTGCGGTGGGAGCGATGTGTCCTCCAGTTTGGATTCGCCATCTAAATAGTCGTAACAAAAAACTTGCTTCCCTGATAGAAGATATGCGTGGGAAGCGCTAGGAAGGTGATGAATCATATGTTTCAAATAAAACAATCCTCCCCCTGACTCAGTGTGAGTCTTGAAAATATTCGCAAGACTACCACTCATAAAAGCCATACTATCCAAGAAACCCAAGTCCCCTATTCGAACTCGATAATATTTTAAACCTTGATTAGGTAAGACCTGAATCGGTATGTCAAGAGTTAATTCCTTTAAAATGATAGATATATCATAGCTCATATTATGAGCTAAAACAGGTAATACGCTTTTCTGGTTTCGCATCTGAAGGTTACAGCGCGTGCAACATGCACCCAAATAATTGTTTCGACGCATCATGTGATCATGATGTCGATTTTTTTTCACTCCTTCGGTAAAGCGCGTACCGCACACACAGCATGCATCTGCCTCTTTGAACTTTCGGATATCCTCCCCTGTCATGTGAAGAGGGTAGTTTGGAATGTTTTTTTAATACTCCCCCAAACACGCATAAGTCGTTCAATGAAACGAGTCGATGCATCGGACCCGCAATACTGAAAAGAATCTACGACTCTACCCTCTCTATCTATGAGAATATAACTATATGCAATCCCTCGATGCATCGCCTTTACACCACACCCGTTAGTTATATCACCACAATTTTTATCGGCAATGCATTCCATGTCAAAGAAAGCTACATGTGAGCTAGGATAGGTTTTATGGGGATGTCTGAAAAATAGGTAACTACCTGGATTAGGATAAACAATGGTTTGAGAAACGTCACAGAGTTTACAGTGCTCATCATACAACACCTGATCACTCACACCAGTTAGACATAACCGACAATAATATTTCTTAGCGGATCGCGTAAGTCGCGATATAAATAGATGAAAATCCTTAATGAGAGCACAGTGGGACTCTCCTAGCAATAACAAAGGAACAATTCTATTGAGGTATTTATCTGACCCCTTCCTCGCTAAAGTAATCATGACTTTGCCGGAGACTCCTTGTTTATTATTATTATCATTATCGCTAGCAAGTGAGGAATCTTCTGGAGTCATTTTGTAAATGAAAATGGAGAACCGATTAAGATTTTCCAATTTTGCAATACTTTCCCATGCAATTTTTTGCTTATAATCCCCCCAAATTAATCCCTTGTTATGTTTCCCTACCTCTAAAATACGCCGCAACTCACGATTGCACTTCTTAACCATATTTGGGTGATCTTCTAAAATCTGGTATAGTTCAAGACATTGTAATAAACAACTCATATTTTTCGATTTAGGGTTGAATACACATCTTTCCCCTCTAATTCCCTTAGGGTAAGATATATAATCACCGAGTTTTGAATAAGCAGCCATTTGTACGACGCTTATTTTAAAACCAGTAATCACCTCTAGGATGAACCCAGAACCTTCAGTTTCGCTAAGCAATTCTTCTAATCGATTAATGAGATATTGGATCCATTCATCAATGAGTTCATTAAAATCATCATTATGATATATGATTTGATTAGGTATGACTATGTATATGGGAACAATCTCCTTCTCCCCCTGTATGTTCATTTTGGAAATATGAATGGTAAATTCTGGGTAGATTTTTACACTGGGAGGGGGATTCCCCAGTGTCTCTCTATGTGTAATCATCATATTCCGGAAATATTCCGAATTTAACCGCAAAAAACCGATAGGGTCGTGTGATACATTTTCGGGAATCGAAAAATGTAAAACACAACCCATACCTCCATATACGCACTCTATGCTGCTGATGTGCGGTCCTTCTTCCTCTTGTTGTTGTTCGTCTTCTTCTTCTTCTTCTTCTTCTTCGTCATCGCTACCAAACTTCCCTCGGAATTTTTTTCTACCTAACCCGCTAGGGCCCGGTTCGTCCATTATACCTAATAAAGAGAACAGAATGTCAACAGAAATGGTCTCGCACATATCGCTTTAATAAAACAACAATACTCTAACATAATAACAAAATGTATATAAACAAGTATATATTTACCAGAGACAGGAGTTTCTATTCTTCTTCTTCTTCTTCCTCCTCTTCTTCTTCTTCTTCTTCCTTATTCACCTCACTCTAGGAGGGGGGGGGGGGATGACGAGGGCAGCGTGGCGACGGCGGGGGCGGCGGGGGCGGCGGCGGCGGCGGCGGCGGCGGCGGGTGGTGGTGCTCACCCCTCGTATTGTCTCCCTATAATAATAAGCATAAATAATGAAGTAAAGAGGTGAAGAATTCGAAGGGGGGGGGGGAGAAGGTAAAGTGGTGAAATTTAAGGAAGTTAGAGATTGGTAAAGTAGGGGGGCGAGAACCCCTTGCATGGTAGATACATTGCATTCATATTTCTCTTTCATGTCTGGAGTTTCGAGGGGGGGGGGAGGTGAGTGGTTGATTTTATTTATTTGCTATTGGTGAGAAGAAGTGGCTATGGTTACGTTATTGTGTTATCGAAGTAAATGCCTCTTTTTTTTTTTTTTTGTAATAAATAAATATATATATATCGTTATATATATATCTATTTATTTTGGTTTATATACTTTTTTTTCTATTTTTACGTTTTATGTTTTTTTATTGATTTTGTATTTATGTCTTAAACTAGATTAATAAGGAGAAAGATGTGGTGAGTTGGTAACAATAAATAAATATAAACTAGGCTTAATTCTAACAAATGATTTTTATTGGTTTTATTACTTTTTGAGTTTTTATATTTGTTTTATATTTTATTATTTTTTTATTATTATTTTTTTTTTATTGCTAAGAACAAGAACGAGAACAGAAACAAGTTTGACTTATGATTAAATGAATGGAATTAATTAACTTAATTTTTTATTTTATTTTATTATTTTATACTTTTGTATTTTGTTTTGTATTTTGTTTTTAATTGCTAAGAACAGGAACAAGAACAAGAAAAGAAAAGAGGCTGGGGGACTCCAGTGGCAGAATGAAAAATATGTTACATAAAACGAGGAGTAATGGGTGATCAAGGAGAAGTGAATCTAGATAGGGACAGAGGGGGATGGGTGAGATGTGATGAGGGATGGGGTGATTGAGTGATGCTGATAAAAGAATAAGTGGTATATTATATTCATCGGAGTGAATTCTTGACAACTGGTCTGCTATTGCAAAGGG
>NW_023652588.1:110600-122846 GCF_015228065.2 Penaeus monodon
GGCACGAGAGAAGAAAGTGGGTGGCGTTTAATGATATATCTCGACTTTTTTTACCGTTCATAAATAAATTCTGCGTTATCAATATGACGCTTAGATTTGCATGCCTTCCCTTGGTAAAGCTATCGCAGACAATTTGCGAATTTACTGCGCTGCTATAATTATCGTCTAATATTAGCAAAATGTTTGAAGATGGGGAATATCTATACTGTAGAGGATCGAGTATTTCGGGAGATACCACGATGTTGGGATGGATATTCCTTTGTTTTATCGGGTGGTTTTCCGTGCCGCATATAACCACCGTTTCAAATTTCTCCTTGTACTGCTTTACTAATTCCGTAACCAACTCTGTTTTCCCCGAGTTTGAACACCCCGCTACAATGATCCGACTCGGTTGGGAAAACAAATCAAACACACCCGCACTGTAACATCGATAATTTCTATTCATGATTCAAAAACAAAAAAACAATGAAAAGCAAGTATGGAGATATAAATTATTATTTAACGTTGTAACAGTAGTATTAGTAATAAAAAATACTATTAAAATGATCGAGTGATTACGAGATGATGTGTTTATACACACACACACACAACACACACACACACACACACACACACACACACACACACACACACACACACACACACACACACACACACACACGCACGCACACACGCTGTCAAGGACATCTGAGTAACCCTCACCATCCCACACATCCCCCCCCCCCCCAAACGTGTATAAATACGCTGTAAGACTCATCAGGGACAATCTAAGGGGTAGGGAGAGGCCTCTGCCCGGTGAGCACCGTGTTTACACTGTGTTCGCAGAGCAGAGGATGTCTCTCACCCCTAAACAGAAAAAACACACACAGCCCCACCCTCCATCACCATACCTCATCATCACTATTCACGCTCACTGTTCAACCTTTTGCATAATGTTTTTGTTTTGCTTATCGCGCATTACCGTTTTTATACCTTGTGTTTTACTTGTTCTCAACCAAAAAGAAAAGAGTGACCCCTGAACCTCGCTCTCCCTCTAGAGCTGGGAGGGAGGCAGGCGAGGTCCTCACTCACCTGCATAGGCTATCATAGCGGGCCTCCACCTACTATGATATCCGCTACAGGCGAAAAAAAAAAAAAAAAAAAAAAAAAAAAAAAAAAAAAAGTAAACTTGTACATGTGTGTGTCAATGTAGGTCATACTATTTATGTATGCATGCATGTTTAACAATGAAAAAAAAAAAAAAAAAAAAAAAAAAAAAATTATTATCTTGTATACACGTATGTGTGTTGCGTGTGGTGTGTGTATGTATGCTGCCTGTGTATGTATACATGCAGCATAGTGCGTGTCATGTGTGTATACATACTGCACTCATTGAGCCCACCATTTTTGCGTTCGGCACTTTTATTTTATTTATTTTATTTCATCCGACTGATTCTTCCCATGATCCCCTCTATAGCGGAAATGTTCCGGAATCACAAATAAAGAAACATAAAAGGTATCTCCGCCCCCTATACAGCAACAAGAACGTTTCATCCACAACCACCCCCCAGCCAGAAAACCAGAAAAACACCAGCAAAGGGGTCTCGCCCCCCATCTTTATTTCTAAAGACTACTTTCATTTCTAGGTAGCCCGCTACAAGCTCCCTCCCCTCCTTAACCTAGGAATCCTCCTCCCCTCTCCCCACCCTTTAGTTCATCTTCTCGACCAGGACCTGTACCACATCTCCCTCTCTCCCTGCGTGAATCACACAAGAGGACACAGGCAGAAGGAGCGATCAAGAAGGATAGTGAACCGGCTCCTCCCGCTCTCCCTGCGGTGAATCGGTTCCTTTGATTGGACGATTCAAGAGAGGGGATGATCGTTTCGCTTCAAGGGTTGCGGACGGGGCGCAGCGGGTGGAGCCCTGTCCACGCCAATATAGTTGCATATGCCATGATCCCTCGATCATTTGGCTTTTGCCGGGCTATTAAGAGATGCACCGCGCCCGGTCCCATGCAATCCTCGGCCTCGGCTCTTCCGCGTTACCGGACGGTGACGCTCCCCCCATTGTTTGAATGCCACATGTTATGTGCTTGCATGTACTTCGTGCCTCTAGCCTACCTACTCTTTCCTATGCGAATTGCGGCATTAGAGGCTCGTGCACACCTTCTGGTGCACGGGACCCCATCTTCGGGCGCGTGCTCGTACTGGGCAGACCTTTACCTCCCGCAGGGGAGGTGTGTCTGGGGCCTTAGAAGGCCTGCCGTAACGGTGTGCATAGGAGTTGCCATTCTTTTGTTAGGATTGGTCTGGCAGACCATCTGATGACTGCCCACTCTTTTTCTTTCGAATAGGCGATAGGCAGGTAGAGCCCCTTGTCAGGCCTTTCAGCCAGTTCTGTCCTAATAGCAGCTGCTAGGACAGAACATCAAGTTCCCGTGATAAGAAGTCCTGGTAAAGTTAGTCTTTCTCCCTCACTGTATGAATAGTCTGTGTTGCCTATTAGAGGGATGAAGAAACTTAATGGAACAGGTACAGGTCCCCTCTACTCTCACTGAGGTGAAACTTTGGGTGTTTCAGAGAGAAGAGGGATTCACTTAACTCACCTTGCCAAAAACTGCTGGAAAAAAGTCGCTCCCTCCCTCACTGTATGGAACCAGTCTGTGGGTTGGCTGTTTCCGAGGGGATGAAGAGCTTACTGGAACAGGTCAAGACACCACCCTTCTCTCACTGATGTGAAACATTCCCTTTGGTATTTCAGAGAGAAGAGGGATCCACCTCAAAAAAACCGTCCTGCCATAGGAAGCCCTCCTAGAAAATGTTAATTTCCTCTCCCTCACTGTGGTGAAGACGTCTGTGGCCACTGTTTTTCAGAGGGATGAAGGAACTGACAGAACAGGTGCAGGACCCCCCCTCGTTTTTCTCAATGAGGTGAAACAACCGTTTGGGGGGCGTTTCACAGAGAAAAAGAGGGATTCACTTTGAAAAAGGGTACAGGTCCCCTCCGAGGGCGAGAGGACTGCCTGGAAAAGTGAAAGACCCCCTTCCCTCACTGAGGAAGGAGGGCAAAGTGTTTCCCATCAATGATGTCCTGTAGGTGGAAGGGCATCCCCTCTGTGATACTCCCAGAGGTTTTGACACCTACCCACGTTGTTTGCCCGTGCGTAAGGCAACCTTGTGAGCTGGGAACGGGAGTCCTGGAGTGAGCGTATTCCGTGCACAGAGTCGCCCGGCGCTAGCAACACGCCTCTTTGGTCCTCTATCTGGCAAGACAGGCGCCTGATCAGGCCCTGTCAGGTCAATCTGCTGGTCTCCCTCGGGAGGCTAGGGTCAAGCAGTCATGCTGCCGTTGGTACCCACACTCGTCCGTAGTGTACCAGTGCAATCGTCTAATTGGGCCGCGTATATTCACTCATCACTCCCTGTTGCTGCTAACATTGGTTTCGATCACTACAGCCTTCCGCTTTGTGGACTCCTGGGTGGGTGGGCGTGAGGAAATGAAGCACTGCCCCAGTACATGGAAAATCTAATAAAAATCCCCCCACAGACAGACCTACGTTGACGACCCGTGCAAGGCGCAGACCACGGCAGCCCGAACCCTGAAGCCTGACGTCCCTCCGTGGCGAAAGAAAACCCCGAGCAACAGGATGACACTGTCATGCCTGCTGCCAAGCTGGCGGACTAAGACAAAATAAATCATTACAAACATGTCTGTCCACCAGATGTCCCAACAGTGGACTCTCGTGCTGGCCCTTCCAGGCCCGCACCCAGACCAGGAAGGTCTCTGAGCCCCCCTCAGACCGAAAAAAACCCCACTGAATGAGCAGAGCACCACTAACCAGCCGAACAGCTGGTGCCTCCAGCAGCCAAGCCCCAATGCCGAAAGGTGCGGACCAGAACGGCCGAGGCCGGAGTCTCGCGTCTGTGGCGAGTCTGACCCCCACGGCCGTTTCCCGCAATTTAATTCCCCGTACAACCCGACGGCTTCGACAATGCCTACCAAATGGTAAGGGCTTGGAGAGCCGCCGCAAATCCGGTGTCGATCCGGGTTGCGCGAGATCAGGGCATGATCATCGTCCCAAAATCAAGCCACCCTTTGGTTTCCTTCAGAGACAAAGAGTTAAAAGGATTGGGAGGAAAGTGAGCCTCTCGCCCTGAAACCCCGGTAGAAGAGAGTCAAGATGGTGCGACTTGGGCTTCTCATCTCATACGATGTGGAGGTGATAACATCACCCCACAGTCGTGGAGATTTTCCGATTGTCGTAGAGGGGAAGACTCCAACCAGCAAGTTCCTGGTGACCATGAAGTACCCCCACTCCCCCCTTTGATCTGCTTAACTGGTGTGGTACCTACAACCTACGCCCTGTATGTGCCTGAACGCACGTTCGGTGTTTTCAATCCGAAGTCCGGACACCACCATGCTACTGTACAGCCAGCAAATGTGGGTGTCTGTAGCAGGCAACACAATACTGAGGTGTGCATCAAGGCACATAAAGAAGAAAGAAGGACACACAGCCAAATGCCTAACTGTGCCAAGAGGCATCACGCCTGGAGCCGGCTTGCTCTGTCAGGAAAGGGCGGCCCTCAAACCGGCAAGAGGTTGCTAAAAGGCGACCTATACTTGTTCATGCCGCCCCCAGGCACTACGTCTGGGGGAGAACAAAACGAAAAGGCTCCCCCACCCGACCTCCTGAAAAGGAAGGAACCTGCCCCCCACCGTAAACACGAGATCTCCGACAATCAGGAGTTCCCCCAAGTGAAGCAAAGTTGCAGAGGAACGCACATGAAGAAAGGTTCCAACAGCACCACACGGTCCCCCCCAGACCCAGAAGCCATGTTTCTTTCGACTAGGGGGACATGCGAGCCTGATCACTGCCTTGTGTCACGCGTGGCAGTATCCCTGTCAGGACTCGAGCGTGAAGAGGCGGATATGAGGCAGTCAGTGTTGCCATGGACGACTCTTACACAGACCGTGAAAAGCATAAAGGGAAGAAGATGGAGAAGGCCAAATCAGCCCTCCTCTCCCCTCATCCAGGTCGAGACTCCCCTCCCTCGTCCAATCCAGGCTATTCCCTCACAGGCAGATCCTAGGTAGCCAGTGACTATGCCCTCACAGGCAGAGCCAACCAGGCTGATTCAGTGCCAAAGCCGAATCATAAGAAGCTGAGCCTGACCCATCTTGCAAGGCCATCCAATGCACATAAACAGCTGGCCCGAAGAAAAAGCCAAGACGAAAATTCAGAGTCTACCAAAGGCTTCTCCACCCACCAGGGGATCTCCAGGTGTGAATAGCCTGAAACAGCGTATAAGTCAGGGTCCTCAAGCATTGCGGCATTAGGCTCACAATGGTTGTCCAGATCTCCGACCGTCAACCCGAAATGTGACGGATGTCTCTGTACTGTAACTATCAATTAGTACATCATTGGACTCTACGCAATCTATAGTATTTCTGCGTAGTGATCCTCTTGGCTTATCTCCTCCACGGAGTTCACCTCCTCCACGCATATTGCGATCAAGGAGCATTGGCGATATCAATCGTGTCGATATGCTCCAGGAGTACATTTAGTTCAGCGTGAAGCTGTTTTCTCTTCTCAGGTTATAACGTCACGCGCTCGGGCCTTTATTACGTTACCGATGGCTATAAATGCAGAGCCTGTATGGACCCTGGTGAAGGCAACACTTCCCTGCTCCCGCAAATAGTTCCGATGCACCGCACTGTGGAGAAGATGTTGAATCTTCTTGCTCGTCGAGATGTCAACTGGCGCGGGGGACCCCTGAAAATTTGTACACGTGTACACTGCCGGCCACAACTGTAGTAGCTTAGACATGCAGCCAGGTAGTCTTCCGCAAAGCACACTTTACGTGTAACCGATTATGTCATAGGGGAAGACTTCAATGTCACACCACCCCCATCCTGGCTCCTCTTGCAGGGTATCGGATGGCGGCTTGCCCGTCCACATAGCCCACGTGCTCGAGACATTCCCCGAGATCGCTTCTCCTCAACAGCCAGAGCCAACGCTATGTGATAGGAGGGGTCCTAGACCGTCACCCTGGCCACTGCGACTCTGGTGGAGAGATTTGGCTGGCGTGTCGATGAGACCGTCACTAGTGACCATATGGCACATTAAACAACCCTCCTGGATAGTGGCCCAGCTAACTACACGACCGACTCTCAAGATGGAAACAGTACAAGGCACCACTGGCAGCTTTCCAGAGCAGCCCTTGGCCGCTTGTCTTGAGCGAAGCAATGAACCCACAAGAGTGAAAATGTGGAAGTGGCCTAACAAGCCAGAACTTGTAAATTCCATTGCATGAGCAGCCTTCACTGACCATAACCCAACAAACTCGCTGGGTCCAGGAGTGCCCACAATGACGTCTGGTACTTTTCCATGACGAAGTTAGGGAGTCAACCCAGTGTAACATGTGCCGAAAACACTTCCGAAGGCAAAGAACCCCGACAACCTAGCCCTCTAAGGGAGGCGGTGAGGGATGCCAAGGAAACTGGCTCAGCAGAGTGGGCAGGAATCTAACGTTGCTGGAATGGTGGTGGAGTCCTATTCGTGATCATACCGTACACGCCTCTCAGAGCTTGGCAACGGGTCAAGCGAGCTACCAGCCGCTCAGCCTCCCCGAGATGCACCACCACGAAACCCCATGCAGAGCCAACACTGCGCAAGAGTTCTCTTTGCGGACATCAGGCGACAGTGTCTGCAGCCGAACTGAGGGCAAAGAACAGAACGCCTACACCAGACCAGACTTGCTCACTCAGAGCAGGGCGCCGAACCCGATACTTCATACCTATCCTTTTCTTCTGGGGAAATCCTAAGAGATGCACAGCAAAGCCATCGCAACTCACCCTCGGGCGATGACGATCTCGTACCCCATATCTCCCGCCTGGACTTTTGGTATTGGTTGAGGCTTTAGCTCATGTCCTGCAACTCATCAACTAGGTCCCGGGAGACTTATCTCACTCTATCCCCAGAAGCTGGAAGAGGCGGCTTTACCATAGTTCCCATCCCTAAAACAAGGAGCCTGGGAAGTACCGCCCCATCTCTCTCCTCATCTGGTCTGGCCAAGAATGCCGAGAGATGGTACTGAACCGGCTCCAATGGAAAATGGGAGCCCCACACGAACACCTTCCACGGTTCCACAGGGTCATGAGCACAGCGCACCAGCATAGCCACGCTCTCTTGAGCACAATAAACAACGGCGCATCTGTGCAGTATTCCTTGACCTGGAGTAGGCTCTTCGAATTGGCAAGTCCTCTTTGCCATTCAGAGAGACTGAATCCAATAAAGGAATCAAGGTTAGCTCTTGGCTTTGATAGGTGACTACTTTAGCGACTAGAACAGGTCTCCGAGTCAAATTCCAAGGTCACCTTATCACAGCCCATGCCACTGAGAAATAGTAATCGCCGGGTGGGGTTCTCGTCCAGCCCTTTTTAAGCACTAATGCCATGTATCCGTCAACATAAACTCCTCCCAGTGGGTTGCAATCCATCTCTATGCAGACGATCTTGCTATCATCTTACCACTGGACAACACAATTTTTGCCTATCAACATATAGCCAGCTTGTCTGTGACTTGTGTATTCCGAGGAATGTTGAGGCGGACTAAGAATCTCTGCAGCCAAGCCAGCCATGGCTTTTGAGACAATGAAGTTCAGGCACAAGTCTGAAATGCAGGGATGGACTTGGAGCTGTGTTCAGGATCCTGTAACCTTGGGTAGAGGGATAGACCGGACCCTCTCCCTTCTTTCCGACAGGAGGCGTCCAGTATCCTGCTTGACCCGAAGTACAAAGGCAAACTTGTCTGTCATGAGAGTAATAGGGAAGAACCGTCATAGGGGCCAACACAGAGTACTAAGAATCATTCTACGTACCATGCTGTCAGGGCCCATTGATACTATGCTGCTATCCCTCGGCTCTGATTCTCAAGAGCAAATATAGCAGACCTGATTGTAGACATGTCAACAACGAAGCCGCCAGGGTCATTTCTGGTCCCAAAGGTGGGCGATAGGTCCCTCAAACCTTCCTATTGAGACAAACCTTCTCCCCTTGGCCCACGACATTGATCTAACGGCAGCCCAATATTCTTATCCAAGGTCATCCAGGCTCCCAGGACACATACCAACTAAGACACAAATAGTCAGCACCGCCTAGGGATCAAAATAACAAGATAACGAGCTGTTTGCAAACAACCTCTGGCTGTCTCACACAGCCAGTGGTGCTATACGCCATCAGCTCAAGAACCACTACTGGCCAGGCATGGACTCCCCCACCCCTGACTTTGTCGAAGCTCCGCCTGTGGGCTACAAACTCGTAGAGTTCATCGGGTCATGAGACTGGCAAAGACAAAGGAATGAATATTGGCACTCCTAGCCTAAAGGCAGAAACCCAGAGGAGTCATTGCACCATCACGCCCTCTCGCGTGGGAGCCCTGTACATTACTTGTACATCACGAACGGATCGACTCCGATTCCATTGACCCACACTTGCTTAGAGCGCCGGCTTTGCAGTCAAGTGGATTTCCACAATATCCATGAGGGTAACTCGGACACACGTGCCTCCTCGCTACAGGCGAGTGTTTGCTATAATGGAAGCACTTGTCAAGACTCGCATCCTAGTGGATGAAAGTTCCCACGTGTTTTCATTATAAGCCATCACAGCTCTTTCAAAGGAGCCGTCGACTGTCTTCATTATGCAGCGCTTCCAAGGCCACTGACAGCATCTACCCTGTTCTCCACAACTCACATCGCTCACAATAACACAAAGTGATGCTTGCTCAGGGGTAGAAGAATTATTTCTTATAATACTGGGTTCCCCGCTATTAGGGATCAGAGGCAATGACTTGAGGGCTGACGATTATGCCGAAATCGGCCGTGGGTCATGCCCCCAAATCCATGATTATACTCTCAGAGCCGAAGTTTACATTCAGGTAGGAGGGTATGCGGTGACGGCCAACTTCTCTTCCGTCGCTCAGCTTCAAATAGGAGAAAACGAAGACATTTCCGTCCCTCGGCCAGCTGTGTACTCAAATGCCCAGGGCTATGAACCCTACACTTGGGCGACTCTTCTCCTGAAATAAAACAACAGAGGTACCGAAGTCAGTCTGCCACAGAATGCGCCTAGGTTACCACTGTGGACATGGCAGTCATACAACAATAAACATGTAATAGAGGTGTTGCATGCATTGCGGCGAGCCGAACGCCAAGTGCACGTGATTACATCGTACCTGTGATGAATTGCGTGCACACGCAATTTGCCAAGACAACACCACAGAACCAGCCGTTCGTGCGTGGTAAATGATTATGCGAGATTAGGCTGTACACCACGGCTACAGGACGCCTGCTGGCATCATCCCACAGCAACGGTAAAGCACCGATGTCGACCAACTACTGAGGGAACAGCCATTAAGAGCGACACAGGCCGGGCCATAAGTGAAAGGCCCGTTGCGAAGCCAGAACTCTTCGCAATCTCAAGCACGTCATAGCAAGCATCAGGAGGGTCTAACAACCACAGCCACAACCTATAGGATCTAGTACCTCCAGCAGTTATCCAGCCATCTGTGGAGCTTCGCTCCCCGTAACTTGGCCAGATACAGCTAATATTCTGCGCTAATACTTCTTGTTGTGCCCTCGGCTCACGGTGTTTTCGTGCAAGCTCTTTGCTTCAACACCCAAGTTTGTGTGTGTGAACGTCAGGTACAAATTTTATGTTACTCGAGAGCTAAACGTTATAAGGTAGACATACACCGCTCCGTCAAGCCCACCGGTGGTTTACCCATGCGGCACCTCCTTTCTGACCAGGCTAATTCTTGTGTGTCACCGACCCTGCTATCGGTCGTTGTTTTGATACACAGGCCCTGAATCAGCGTGTAGCTTGCGGAGGCTTTGGAACACTGTATTCGGAGCCTCGGTGATCACACACTCTTGTGACACCCTCTAATCTCTGCCACTCACTTACTTCCCTTCCTTCCTGTACTCTTCCTGGCCTACTAGAATTTCTTGGCGACTCGGGTATTCGTGCCTGGGGGACAGGTCTTACAGTCCCAGTCCCCCTTGTAGCCAGATGGGACGCAGGGAGTACGCTCCTACGTACAAAGCCTCAATTCGCGAAGGGAACCGGAGAACCCGCCGGCTCTTCCCCTTGAGAGGGTCAGGCCGTATATATCACGGGGGATAACCACGCAGTTGTCTTTTATATATCACCTTGGCGTAACTCTATGCTGAGTAGTGATAGGGTTAGGTCCCTGAAAAGGGTCTCCACTGACCAATAAACAGCCAACACGTTCATACGTCCTCTACAGCCCCTTCAAGAGGGTACGAGGGTGGGCTTTTATACTTCCTGTTCCTCACCTCTGTGGCTCGTGGCGGAGTTTGTCTTACAACCCCCAACCTACACTCTTAACCTGCATCCGTAAATGGGATAAAGATTTAAATCCACCAACGGGCGACCCTCTCCTTCCAATAAGGAACCCTACTCAGCCCTCTTTGATCCGAAATCCGTACACTAAGGATAATCACTGCCCTGAACACGTTCCTAGCATCATCTGCCAAGATGATAAGAATGCCGAAGCCTTATTCAACCACCCACTGCATCGACCAACTCCAAGGAAAAAGGCTTCGAGCCACTCATGCCTCCAGAGCAGAAGGCCAAGACTAACGCTTGTGTCCTAAAGCCTGGATAGAGAACTAAGTCAAAGAACCACCAGAAGCCTCAAGTGAGGAGCTTGAACGAAACATGCAGAGCACACAATCGGGCACATTTGATATCATGCAAAAAAAAAAAAAAAAAAAATTTTTTTTTTTTTTTTTTTTTTTTTTTTTTTTTTTTTTTTTTTTTTTTTTTGTGGTGTTTTTTGTGTGTGTGTGGGGTTTTGGTGTGTGTGTGTGTGTTTGTGTGTTGTGTTGCCTCCCCAAACCCCTTTAATATATATATATAAAATATTATAATATATTATATATATATATATTATATATTTGGTGTGGGGTTTTGTGTTTGTGTGTGTGTGTGTGTGTGTGTGTATATGTATAGTTTATATTAAATATATATATATATATAATATATATATATACATATATATATATATTATATTTAATATATATTATATTATATATATAATGTCTATTTTAATTACTTAAATATATATATATATATTATATATTATATATATATATATTAAAATATATATATGTGTGGTGGTGTGTGTGGTGTTGGGGTTTTGTTGTGTATTTATTTATTTTTTATTGAATATTTATTTTAATATATTATATATTATATATTATATATATGCATTATAATATAAATTATTAATATATATATATATATATTAACATATTTAAAAATTAATAAAATGTTATATACATATATGTTAATATAAATAAATATATAAAAGTATAATACATATTGTATATATCTAAAAAAATATATTATAATATATTATATATTAAATAATATAATAAAATTAATATATATATATATATATTATTATATATATATATATATATATTATATAGAAATTACAAAGTTATATAAATAAAAACATTTTTTTTTTTTATACTTATTAAAATTATTTATTATATTATTTTTAATTTTTATATAATTATATTATGCACACTTACATTGTTTATATATATATAATATATATAAAATATATATATTATAATATAATATTATATTATATATATATATCTATTCTTTATAATATAAAATTATATATATATATATTTATTTTTAATATATATATTGTATTTTGTAATTTTAAAGAGAAATATATATAATAGTATTTTTTTTTCTACGATTATGTGTATAATAATAAATATTTAAAATTATATAATAAATAATTATATTAATAATATAATATAATATGCACATTTACATATGTGTGTATATATATTATAATATATTAGAA
Source organism: Penaeus monodon (assembly GCF_015228065.2). Lineage (NCBI taxonomy): Eukaryota > Metazoa > Arthropoda > Malacostraca > Decapoda > Penaeidae > Penaeus > Penaeus monodon. The sequence goes on from NW_023652588.1 coordinate 122,493, forward strand.
AAATATTATTATATATATATATAATATATATATAATTATATATGTATATGTATATATGTACATATTAAAAGAAATATATATGAAGTAATTTTTTTCAAATGTTAGTTATATATATATATATTATATATAATTTTATATATATAATATAAATATAATATGTGTGTTTTTGGTGTTGTTGGGGTGTGTGTGTGTGTGTGTGTTGTGTGTGTGTATTTTTATATATCTTTTCTACTATCTATCTTTTTATCTATCTATTTATCTATCTTTTATCTTCTATTATCTACTATCTATCTATAATATATAATATATATATATATTGTATATATATAAATATAAATATAATATAATAATATA
>NW_023652589.1:2500-30989 GCF_015228065.2 Penaeus monodon
TAACCATGCTACATGACCCACTAAAACTAGCCCATAGACCTTACCCATCTACCTCATTACTAGATTAGACAGTGAAGTTTTACCACACTGCCCCGTGGCACTTCGTTGGAAATTGATAGCATCCAAGCCTAAGTCAGATGTACTGAGATAATTTAATGAAAAGGGAATAATGCAATGCCACATTGATATCGATAAATACAACCCTTCCTGACAAGACTCGAACCTAGGTCATTCCAGGTATGAAACTGGAAGGGCTATTACTAAACCGACTGTGCTACAAAACTAACCCACCAAAAGGAGGTGCAACCTATCTTCAGCTCCTAGCATTACATATCTACTCCACTTGAGTAAACGATAGCGAATTTTTCAACCAAACACTCCATGTTGGCACTATGGTGGATATTGTTCAAGCCAGATATACTGAGGATATCATATCGATATATCACCTCCTCTCCCGACCGAACTTTGAACACCAGGTTGAGCTGGATATGAAACCAGAGGGCCAGTTACTAACCGACATGCCACAACGACCCACTAAAAGGTATCCAATTTGGATCTCAACTAGCGCCACAGCTCATTGCTTATCTACTCATACTATAGTAATGATGCGAAGTTTTCACCACTCCCCGTGGGCACATGGTGGAAACTTGATTCAGCAATTCAAGCCCAGGTCAGAATGTACTGAGGTATTTTTGAAAGATGGAATAATGCATTCCCATTGATCGATAAATAACAACCCTCGCTGACTAAGCCTTGACCACCAGGTCCCCCTCGTTATGAAACTGGAAGGGTCCGTACTAAACCAACCATGCCACACGAACCACTAAAAGGAGTGGGGCACCAAGAATTCGCACTATCTCCATAGCATACCTATCTATGCTACTAGAGTAATGATAGCAAAGTTTTACACACACTCCACGAGGCGCTATGGTGGAAATGATTTAGCAATTCAAAGCCTAAGTCAGTGTACTGCTATATTCATGAAGATGGAATAATGCAATGCCGCTTTGATATGGAGGACGCAGTAGTAAATCAACATGCCCACGACTCACTAAAGGCGTGTGAACGAGGATTCTCACTCCTAGCCCCATAAGTCATTACGTATTCTACTCCATACTAGAGTAATGGTAAGCAAAGTCTGGAAATGGAGGGCCCAGTACAGATCTGACTGAAGGCTTTGAACTGCTGATTCAGTTTCCCGAGTGTCCCATAGGGGCGTGTGTGTAAAACTTCGATATCGTTACTCTAGTATGAGGACATAGGGAATGTTACACACACACCATATAGCACGCAACAATGCACGCACACACAACATACACACCACACAGCACACCAACCACACCCACACACACCCCACACCACACCACCACACACACACCACACACACTACACACACACTACACAACGCCACCGACGCATACACACCACCACCCACACAACACGACACACACACACACCAACCACACACACCCACACACACACCTACCCCCACACACCGACACACACACACACAGCACACACACTACACACACACGTATATATGTTTATATAGTTATATATACAAAAAATATGTATACACATACATACATATGCATATACATATAATATATACATGTATAGTATTTATATATATATCTATATATATTCTATTATATATAGATATATATATATACTCTATATATCATGTATATATATATATAATAAAACATAGATCTATATTTTATATATATATATATATATATATATATATATATTATATATAGATATATTTGTATATATTTCTATCTATATATCATATATATAATATACTTATATTATCTCTATAATTATATATCTATATAATATATATATAAAATTAAATATACATATCTATATCTATCTAATATTAATATTAATTATTATACTATATGTCTATATATATCTATATATATATATATATACTATATATATACTATGGACATACTTAGACATATATATTATCATCGTATATATATTTATATATATATATATATATATATTATGTGTATATACAATATCAATATACTTATATTATTATATATATATAGAATATATATATTCTATCTATATATCTCTATCTATGTCTGTGTGTGTGTGTGTGTGTGTTGTGTGGTGTCTGTGTGTTTGTGTGTGTGTGTGTGTGTGTGTGATGTTGTGTGTGTATGTCTGTTTTATCTGTGATCTCGATGAATCATATGTATATATATGTCGCTATCTCTCTCTACTCTCTCCTATCCTCTATACTCATCATCTGTTTCTCTCATATGTATTTATATATCGATATGTTTTACATATAATATTCTCTCTCTCGTATCTTCTATATCTTCTATCCCATATATTATCTTCTACTATCTATATCTCTATCTTCTATCTCATCTCTATATCTCTCTATCTATATGTCTCTTTCATACCTCTGTATATATCTGACTCATATTATTCTAATCTCTCTACTATCTACTATACTAATATCTATATCCCTACCCACTCCCTACGATATTATCTATCTTCTATTCTACTCTTACTCTTCCCTATCGCTCCTATTCTCTCTCTCTCTCTCTCTCTCATACCTCTAGTATATCTCTCTCTACGTACTCTTCCCCCCTCTCCACCCCCCCTCTCCTTACATCGTCTCCTCTCTATATATCTGTGCTCTTCTGCTCTACCTATCTCTCTCTCATTCCTCCTCTCTCTCTCTATCTGTCTCTCTCTTCCTCTCTCATCTCCTCTCTCTCATCATCTCTCTCTCCTTTCTCTCGCCCCCCCCCCCCCCCCCCCCCCCCCCACCCCCCCCCCCCTCCCCCACTCTCTCTCTCTCTATCTCTCTATCTCTCTCTCTTCTCCTCTCTCTCTCTCTCCTCTCTCTCTCGCTCTGTCTCTCTCTAGCTCTCTCTCTATCTCTGTCTTCTACTCTATCTCTCTATCTTACTCTCTCCGATCTCTCTATCTAGGCTCTCCGCTCTCTCTCTCTCTATCTACGCTCTCTCTCTCTCCTCTACTCTCTTCTCTCTACTTGCCCTCCCTATCGCCGCGTATCTTCTGTCACTCTCTCTCTCCTCTCACTCTATCTCTCTCTATCTCGTACCTCTTCCTCTCTCTATCTCTATATCTCTGTCTGTCTAGCTTTGTATTTCTCTCTACCCACCCCCCCCCCCCCCCCACCACCCCCCCACCCCACCCCCCGCCCACCCCCCCAGCCCCCACACACCCACCCCTCTCGCATATATATTTATCTATATATATCTCCTATCTTCTTTCTTCTCTCATACATACATTCATATGTGTGTTGTGTGTGTGTGTGTGTGTGTGTGTGTGTGATGTGTGTGTGTGGTGTGTGTGTATATACTATTCTCATCTATCTAATATCATAATATATCTATCTCTCTATCTCTACTCTCTCTCTATCTATCTGTGTGTGTGTGTGTGTGTGTGTGTGTGTGTCTATTATCTCTCTCTATATCTCGCTATCATCTCTATCTCTCTTTGTGTGTGTGTGTGTGTGTGTGTGTCGTGTGTGATGTGTGTGTGTGTGTGTGTGTCGTGTGTGTGTGTGTGTGTGTGTGTAGGGTGTGTGTGTGTTTATGTCTACTATATGTGTGTATATATCGCATATCTGTATCTCTGTCTACTATCTCTGTATATATATCTATATCTACACTCTGACTCTATATATACATATACACACCCACCCACCCACATATATATTATATTTCTCTATTATATCTCATCTCTCTCTCTTCTCTCTCTCTCTATCATCTATATCTCTTATCTATATCTCTGTTTTGTGTGTGTGTGTGTGTGTGTGTGGGTGTGTATGTGTGTGTGTGTGTGTGTGTGTGGTGTGTGTGTGTATGTGTGATGTCTCTTTTGTCTCTGTGTTCTATCTGCCTCTCTGTATCTCTCTGTAACTCTCTCCTCTCATCCTCTCTCTCTCTCTCTATCTTCTCTCTCTCTCTGTCTCTCTCTGTTCCTATCTGTCTGTCTCTATCTCTGTTTTCTCTCCTCTCTCTCTCCTCTCTCTCTCTCTCATTCTATCTTTCCCCTCTCTCTCTACTCTCTCTCTCTCTATATATCATCTCTCTCTATCTCTCTCTATCTATATACTCTATGGTCTCTCTAGATCCCTTGTTCATCTGCCTACTCTCTCATTCTCTTCTCTTCTCTCTCTCATCTCTTCTCTCTCCTCTCTCTCTACCTCTCCCTCCTCTTCTTCTCTCTCTCTCTCTATATGCTATCTTCTCTCTCGTATCTCCTCTCTCTCTCGATCTCTCTCACTCTCTCTTGTCTCTCTCTTCTCTCTCTCCTCTCTCTCTCTACTCTCTCTCTTCTCTCTATCTCTCTCTCTCCCCTCTCCCGCCCCCGCCCACCCCCCCCCCCCCACCCCCCCCACCCCCCCCCCCCCACCACCCTCTCTCTCATCATACTCTCTCTCTCTCTCGCTCTTATCTCTCTCCTCTCTCTCTCTATCATCCTCTCGTCTCTGTCTCCTCTCCCTCTCTCTCTCTCTCTCTATATCACTCCGCTTCTTTCCTATACTCTATCTCTCTCTCTCTCTCTATCTATCCTCCCTCTCCTATCTATATCTATCTCTATCTCTCTTTCTCTCTCTCTCTCTCCTCCTCGTATCTTATCTCTCTATCTCTATCTCTGTCTCTCCTCTCTCTCTCTCTCTCGTCGCTCTCTATCTCTCTCTCTCTCTATATCTATATATCTACTCTATATCTCTCTGGCGCTCATATCGCCACTCTACACTCTGCACGTCTCTCTATCTCTCTCTATCTACTATCTCTCATACTACATATCCTATAGTCTACTCTAATAGCTACTCTTACTATCTACTCGTCTCTATCTCTTCTGTATGTCTAGCTCTATGTGCTACTCTATCTAACACCCCCCCACCCACACACACACACACACCCCACCCACACACACCACCCCCACACACCCTATATCTATCGCTCTCTCTCATCTCTATATACTATCTCTCTTCTCTCTATATCCATCCATCTCTCTGTGGTGTGTGTGTGTGTGTGTGTGTGTGTGTGTGTGTGTGTGTGTGTGTGTGCTCTTATCGTCATTATCGTCCTCTCTCATCTATATCTCTCTTACTCTCTCTCTCTCCTCCGCATGTGTGTGTGTGTGTGTGTGGTGTGTGTTCCTCTATCCGTCTCTCTCTCTCTCTCTCTCTCTCTACTCTTCTATCTGTGTGGTGTGTGTGTGTTGTTGTGTGTGTGTGTGTGTGTTGTGTGTGTGTTGTTGTGTTTGTGTGTGTTGTGTGTTTCGGGTGTGTGTGTGTGTGTCTGTCTCTCATACCTGTGTGGCTCTCGTCTGACGCTCTGTCTCTCTGTCTATCTCTCTGTTCTCTCGCTCTCCCCTCTGCCACTCTCCTCCCCATCCCCCCCCCCCCCCCCCCCCCCCACCTTCTCTCTCCCTCTCGCTCTCTCTCTCCTGATTCTCTCTCTGTCTCTCATCTCTGCCTCCTCTCTCTGTCTCTACTCCTCTCTCTCTCTCTCTCTCTCTTTTCTCTCTCTCCTCTCTACTGTCTGTGTTTTATCTTAACCCCCACCCGTCCCTTGTACCCAAGCGGAATAGGGACACCCGCCCAGTAGAAACACGCACTAAACACCGTCCGTTTCGAACTCGTCACGAGTTCCTCTTCAACGAATACACCGCAATGATACAAGCACGCAACTTTTGGGCAAGTATCTATCGTGGCTGAGACCGGACGAACACGAGCTGCATCAGGTCTCAGGAGGAAGGGTCAGGGTCGACAGAGTCTGGAGAGGCTTTTTGCTAACTAACTAACGCGGATGTCACTTCATCCAAGCCCCATTGACCGGCACTCCAATGTGAAATTAGGCCATTTTTCTATTACTAGAGGCTTCTAACATTTTTTCTTTCGTACGAATTTCTGATTTATGAATTAATTTAGCGCTTTTTTCCATTAAGCCGGTGCCCTCATCAGTAAATGAAAGACACGCATTTATTCTCTAGCAAATCTACCATCAGGTTATGTTCATTAATTCTTCTCTTAAGCTCTACCGGTCTCACCTATCAAAACTTGGGGCGATCTCTCTCTCTCTCGCTCTCTCCGCTCCTCAATCTCTCTCTCTCTCATCTCTCTCAAAAAACATCCCCTCTCCTCTCTCTCTCTCTCATCCTCTCTCTTCTCCCATCCTCTCCTCTCCTTCTCTCCTCGACTCATCTCTCTATCTTTCTCTCTCTCTCTTTATATATATATATATTATATATATTTATATATATATATATTATATATATATATACACACACACAGATATAGATGGCTACAACACCACACCACACACACACAAACACACACACACAACACACACACGCAATATATATATATATATATATATATATATATAATATATATATTATATAATATATTATATATGTATGTATGTATGGTATGTATGTAGATATACATTTAATATATCCTATCTAACATTATCATATATAATATATATATAATAGAATATATATATATTATACACACATATATATATATATATATATAAATTATATATATATATTAATATATAGATATATATATATTATAATAATTTATAACATACACCACACACACACACACACACAAACACACACCCACGCATATAGATATATATATATTATATTATATATTATATAACTATATATATGTACATATCTATGTATATGTGTGTGTTTGTATGTGTGTGCTTGTTAGTGGTAGTAGTTCAACACACACACAAACAGCCACACCCACACACAAACACCCACACACACACACCCACACCCACACACACACCACAACACACACACACACCGAACATGCATACTCACACGTCATATACACACACGCACCACACACACACACACACACACACACCCACTAACCACACACAAACAAACAACACACACACCACCACTCACACATATCTCACCTGTCGCGCCTCTCCCGCTTCGCTTCCAGCCCTGGAGGGTTCCTCATGGCGAGTCTCCAGGCGGGCTCTCGGCCCAATCTCTACTCCTCGCGACCAGGTCTCGTTGAGCTGCCTAAGCCATGACCTCCCCGGGGGCCTCCTCCACCCAGATTACTCCGAGAGACAACTTGATGGGTCGGTTCTCCACAGGGAAACAAAGTGTCCCATAATAGCTGAGTTGCGATCCTGGTGTAGTTTTGGTTGGACACATGGTCCTGCAAACTTGTACCCCCATGATCTGGTGAAGAACTTGCTACAAAAGGCATCAAAAACAAGACTCCAGGCACTGGATAGCATACAGGTTTCACTTCCATAAAGACATCTACCATACAAGACTTGTACCATCTTAGTCCTTTCTGAATATGTACCACAACATCTCCCAAGCTCTTGTTGATCGAGTTTCATGGCTCCTACTGCCAACCAATCTGTCTACTGGCTTCTTGTCTGGCAGCTCGGTATGGACTAGGCTACACAAAGTATGCAAAGTTCTCTACTCCCTTCGAAGTCTTCACCACAAGCATAGAACCGATTGAAGTCCTCCTAACAGCCCCAAAAGTCCTCCAATTTTGGTCTGGTCTTGGTCCAGATACCTCCAGGCCCAAGGGCTTACGCCTCATTGCGACTGCAACAAGAGCCACCACCAGTGACTCCAAGGACTAGCAACATCAATCGGCAAGTCAGTCTGAGACCTGATATTCCCAGTGTTCTCCAGCACTGTTAATGCCAGCCCCGACGTGCAGGTTTTGAAAAGACTTAGTGCAAGGACACAGCCTTGCCCTCACCCCTGATTAAGGGAAGAAGTTGGACAGGCACTTGCGCCACACTTTATGCACTTTCAGTAACAGTACATAGCTTTGCTATTAGGCCATAACTGTGTCCAAATTCCCCTATTTCCACAGAATCTCTCATAGCAATTCTCGATGTACTGGTCAAACACCTTCTGTGAGTCGATGTAGGTTGCAAGCAATCCGTGACCGATATGTATGGACGGCAGTCCACAATTACTTGAAACGCTAGGATATTATCTATTGTGGACTTACCATGAGTGAATCCCGTCTCTGGGTGCCTTAGTAAGGTGGTCATGATCCGTTTTCTGAAGACTGTGGAGCAAAACCTCGCCTGGTATACTGAGCAGTGTAATGGCACGGTATTGCTACAGTCCCCGATCCCATATTTCCCTTCTAGAGAGGGATGACCATGCCCCTCAACAGTCAAGGGAATGAAAACCAGCCTGCCAGACCTGGCTTGCTAGGTTCATCCCCAGCTTAGTAGTTCAGCAGCGATATCACTATTCTGCGGCTTTTCCCACTCTTCAGCTTTGAATCCGCCATCCTAAACCTCAAGTTAGGGTAGGAGGTTCCTTGCTGAGAGGTAGATCTGGCATATGTGTTGTGGATACCACTTGCATCCAAGGTAACTGGTTGGAGGGTTATCTGGTAACGAACCCCACATGATCCTGAAATGATACTGTCCATCCCTAAGCGGACTGGCATTCTCTGTGTGGACGCTTACGTTCAACTTTTCTTAAGCTTGGTAGGCAAGGGCGGGGTCATTTACCAGAAATGGCCATTTTAGTCTCCTCAGTAATATGCCTTATGATGAACTGTTTCTTGTCCCTTCTTAGCATGTCTGGAGGGTAAAAACGGGAGTATTGAAGTGGAACACACCGTAGGGTTGCCACTATCGGCCTATGGGGTCAGTGCCCGAACTTGGCATTCCGGGTAACCCTGCGCGATTCTGAAGGTCCTCCATCGAGTGCTGACAAGAATGTGGTCGATCTCTTAGCCCCACAGTACCCGTCGCTATAACCTGACCACCAGCGATGCAGGTTGAAGCGCTGATACCAGGATAATGAGGATTTCCCCTGCAGCGAGAACATTGATGGTAGTAACCCACACACAACACACTACCATGTGTGTATGTGTTGTAATGTGTGTATATATGTAAAGTATATATATTTTAAACAATACACGTGGACAAATAAAGAATACCCCACCAAAAATCCCTCCTGTGAACAGTCGCAGCAAGATATAGAGGTACCACACAGCGTTACTTTGTTATGCCTGTAACTGGACTCTGCTTTAAGAGTCATATCTGGCTATATTCTATCCAGGTATTTTCCACTAGAGGGACTTATACCGCAGTCTTTAAGGATAACAGTGGAAACTTTAGCGGCACTGGACTTCTTTCAAGTTCCCCCAACCAGAATCCGATCCTCGGAAAAATAAATGAAATGATATAATGTAATACGAATAATATTATTCATAATGAACTCCCACATACCACATATATTTACACACACACCCACCACACCCACATGTATTTACACACACACACACACACCCACACACACACACACACACACACATCACACACACACACAGACACACACACCATTATAAATATATATATTATATAATATATATATATATATATATATATATATCCATATAGATTATATATATAGATATTATATATAGTATACCTATATATCTATGTCTATATATATTTATTTTTTTATATATATTTATACCTATATACATATCTAAATACTATATACAATATAAATATATGTAATATTATTAATATATATATATAATATAAATATAATATATATATATCTATAGTATATATATCTCTGTCATAGATACCTCATCATCCTACTATCTATGTGTATCTATATAATATCTCATATCTCTATATATCTCTATAGATCTGTATGTATGTAATATATTATACTATTATTATCATATTAGTATAATAGCTATATATATATCTCTATATTTATATGTGTGTGTGTGTGTGTGTATGTGTGTGTGTGTGGGTGTGTGTGTGTGTGTGTGTGGATCACCATCACTATCACAATAGGTATATATACATATATGATCACTCATAATATATAGATATATAAGTATATATATATATATATATATATATATAGAGTTTATACATTATATATATATATATATATTAATATATATAGTATATATATTAGTATATATATCTAATATCTAATGTATACATATGTGTATATGTTTTTGGCTACACATATGTATACATATAGAAATATCTAATCTATATAGATTATATATATATATATCATATATAGCTAATATATATATATACACGAGAATGTATCTTTTCTATACTATATATCACAAACCTACGTGTATACACACACACTGATTACCTACAAAGGTACCAACCGCACTCTCCCGTGGAAAGTGACTGTGAGACCCTACCACGTATCACTCCAGGCATCACAAAACAAAAACTTACAATTAGTTATCATGCTGTGACCCGGCGGCTCAGACCTGAACCTACCGTTTAAAAGAAGAAAAAATACACACCACCACACACACCCACACACACACACACACACACACACACACCCGCACACACACCATAATATATATATCTTAATATATATATATATCTATATATATGTATATATAGTATGTATATAATATAATATATATACCTACAAGCGATATAATACATACATAGATATATATATAAATATATATTACATACATACTTTCACATGCCTACATATAGACTAAATACATATATGCATAGGTGTGAATATGTATTATATATTATATATATATATTAATAATAATAATAGTCTAGATAATATATATATATATATATAAAAATACGCGAAAAGTATAAAAGGAAGTCAAATAAATGTGAGGAGGGGGGTGGGTGTAAATGGGGGGAGTGAGGTGAGGAGTGGTGAATGTTGATGTAGGAATCCAAAGTGATGACTCGTGTGACTAGTGTCAGGTTTACGACACATCACACACACACAGCTCACATAGCACCCTCGAATGACTACTCTAGCACATACACGTACACAGCTGTAGTGTGTGCTGTCAGCACTAACCCTACACAGTGTGTGTCACGTACACCGACCACTCGATTGTGTGTGGTGTGGTGTAAAAATAGTAGACTATGTAAATTGTGATAGATAAATACGATAAACTGAATAGGGCCCTATGTGTGATATCTCACATATAGCCTTGGTATTTTTTTTGTTTTACGGGTGTGAGGTTATACAGTGGGTTTGAGTGCCGAGGAGGGCCGGTGGGGTCACGAAGGCAAGGGGATAGCTTCATTGTGTTAGGTTTTCATTGTTGGGGTGGGGTGGGATATCTTGTGGTATTGAGGTACGATGGGTTAGGGGGTCCCGACAGTGTTCGTTTCCGAGGGGGAGGAGTGGGCCAGGAGTGGGTGGGGTACCTTTGTGGTGATCATGTCTGCGTCTAGTTGTGTAGGGTGTGGGGGGGGCTTGGGTGACGGCCAGGGGATGCACGAAATGGGAGGGAGAGGTTGGTGCTGGCTATCGAGAAGAGTAGGAGAACGGGAAGTCGGAAAGGAGATGGCGTCTAAGGGAATAGTAGGGGGGCTAGGGGGTTTAAGGAGGTTTGGACCATATAGGGTTCGGGTGAGCAAGATATATAAGTATAGGTGCGTGGGGAAAAAATACAAATGCAGTGAAAAGGTGTGATATGAAAAGAGAGGATGAAAAACGGCGAGGTCTAGGAAAAAGGTGGGTGAGGGTAAACATGGGGGGGGAGGTAAAACCGAGTGGTGTTTCCTGGGGTCAATATATAGTAAGAAGGTACTAATTCTGAGATAAATAAAGCAGAGGGGCATGAAGTAAGTATTGATGAGGATATAACACATCTCTAGTTGTGAGAATTAGTAGATGAGTGCACCAGAGAATCCTCATAGTATTACTGATCTAAAGAAGATGGTAGCTAGGCATGGAATGGTAATAAATGATGGAGGGATTGCTAAAAATAATGATGATGAAAGAGGGGCGGAGGTGGACGACAGAAACAACGGGGGAGACGAGCGCAGCTGAAGAGAAGGGGATGAGGGAAGAACAGACAATAAACGGTAACACTACCATAAAGACTGGTAAACAGTGGAACTAGCTGGTCAAAAATAAACAACAACAACAAACATAATATTATTTAAATATAAGAAAATAAATAGTGGTAATATATATATAATAATATCATATTAAATCAGTAGAAAAGTATAATAGTGAAGAGTGTGTGGAGTAGAGTATACAGTATATAGTAAGTATATGATAGATGACGTAATAGTAGGATAGGTAGAGAGTCGGTAAGTACGTAGAGTATGATAGATAATATAAGAGTCTGATATCAAATCGTTCAGGTCCATAGTTAGACATATAGAGATGTGCACTAATGATGTAGAGCGAGAGAAGATTAGATATAGATGGAAATATGCTCGTATTAGAGAGAGTTGTAGTATAGATAATATTAGTAGAGGATGTGGGGATATGGGGTATTAGATAGATCGTAGGGATGACGGTAGGATATAGTTACTGTGGACAAATATAATATACAGAAGATAGAAGCAGATATAAAGAAAGAGATTGTATATTACTCCTACACCTTACACAGATGCTACTAGATAGTAGTATGACTTTATCAACACTACACCACGAGCACGCTACAGTATATTATATGATATTATATATTATATACTTGATTATATATATATATATATACTACTACGATTAACCCCAGACCCGTTATATTGATATATATATATGTGTGTGTGTGTGTGGGTGTGTGTGTGTGTGTTTGTGTGGGTGTGTGTGATGTCATAGATAGAGTATATATATTATATATAGATAATTATATATATATATATATATATATATATATATATCTTTATACCCTATGTATACCTATTTATATATTATAACACTCATATGCTGTATATATCTACCTATTATATCTATATATATATTATATATCTATAATCTATATATATATTATATATATTACATATATAATCTATTATATACAAACATAAATATACATGTATCTCAGTATACGGTATGCTCATGTTTGAGCCGCCGTGGACTCTCCACCCATCTTTCGCCACTAAACTCGATCTTACCTTTTCTTTCCCTTGTACCATCGCCAGCCCCGCAAATATTTTGATATTGTCGCTCGTCTTGGTCTTCGTTTGCCTCTTCCTCTGTTTCCTATCACATCCCTGTCTCAAGTTTTCTCAATACTTTTACTTCTCATTACATCCCAATATACTTTAATTTCCTCCTGTTCGATTCCACCACCGTATCTTTACATTTATTTTTTCTCACACTTCATCATTCGTCCTTCTTCTCTGTCCAGCTTAATACGTAGTACCGTCTGTAAAACACATTTCAAAACTATGAATCCTTTTGGTTGTCTCTCTACTTCAGCACCCACACTCATAACCATATGAATGCAATTGGGAAAACTAATTATTCAATAACCTCAGCTTTGTCCTGTAAGTAAAGTGGGGCTTCGGTCTTTTCAGATGTTATTGAGGCATTGTGGCATTTTTGGCATGGTCTTCTTCTTTTTTTTTTTTTTATCTCCGTGATCATCATATTATTAGTTAAAACAGCTCCAAGATCATGATTTTCTTCACATTTCCCACTCTTCCAGTGATTGTAAACCTGTTCATCTTGTCATTGCCGGTTTCTTTGAATCTTCATTATCGTAGTTTTTCTTGGCATTAAAGAACAAGCCAGGCCTTTTCGCTTGCTTCTCTAACTTTATCTTAGTTGTTGTAGTTCAGTGTACGCTGGCAATCAAAACTATATCATGTATACATAGGTGTAAATATACCATATACACATATGTAAACAGATATTAACCATTCATGTAGTTACATATGTATCTAAATATCTTATAATATATAGATAATATATATAGATATATAAAAATTATATATACACAGACATACCACACACACACAGCACCACACACACATACACACAACACACACATCACTGGCAAGGCCTGCCTCCCCACAGCCACCCTACCCCAATGGACAAGAGATATTACGAAGTCAAGGGCGTGGCCACACCCGGTGGTCCGTGACTCGTTCCTTTATGTCCTACTGCTGTTCCAAGAGCCTCCTATTTCTCCAAGACTAACAAGGGACCTAGTTTCCATGTGTGGCCACGAGGAACAATGCAGAAGTTTTTGGATGTTGGAGAGGTTTGAGATGGTAGGGAGACTTAGGCCTAGCTACTACTTTTCGCACCAGGTCTAGCCAATGATGGGCAGCTGCATGCGAGAATGCATGCAAAGCCACTAACTAGCGTGTGTAATGCTTGTGTGTATATATATATATATATATATATATTATAGGAATATATATATATATATATATTAATATAGATAATAGATATAAATAATATATGTGTGTATGTAGGTTATGTATATATATATATCTATCTATATATATTATTTATCTATTATTATATTAATATATCTATTATATATATTTTATTATATTTATTTATTAATTTATATCTATTGAAATTAGAGGATTCTGGCTCTTGGTACAGTGCTCTGACCTGCATCGTTGGACTTGGTACAGCATCGGGTAATACGGCCAAGGAGATCGATCACATCCTCGTTAGCACTCACTAGAGGGAGCCTCCAGAACTGCAGGATGCTTGGAAGTGCCGAGTTCTGTGAACCTGATCACAGATTAGTTTGAGGCTACACTTCAACCCTCCGTCGTTTCCGTGAACACCATTGGGTGTTTCATGTGGGTCAGATTGAGGGAGGGGGAGTTATACCTAGTCTTTTGCTGAGTATCTCTGGTCGTTTTTGCAGCACTTGGGGTCCTGATGGACTCTGTTTCTTCGGTTAGGCATGAATGCTCAATGCAGTCCAAGAATCGATTTCCAAGAGCAGAACAGAATTTCATCTTCACAGGATACAATGGAAGCCACAGATGCTTGTCACGTGGCTCACTGTCAGGGAATTGCAACTTGCATCATTCCTGGTGTGCATGAACTAGGTCCACTGTTGAGAAGGACAGGAACATTTTATTAGGATTTTGCGAGAGGTCGAAAGCCATTTCCATTAATGACATGTGCCTGCCTACCATCTCTGAAAAGCTGAATTTCAAGCCTCCTCGGCAGACTACTGCAGTTTGCTCAGCAAATGGCGAGATAATTTCAGATCCTGTTAGAGTGGCTGTGCATTGGATTGAATATTTTGAGCAGTTAGGTACCAGGTTGATCCGCCGACCAATAACTTGGTGCGGTAGTGGCGAGATTCCTGTGCCAGACCACACTCAACAGCGGGCATCACCCTCCCTGACTGAAGTCTGGGGGGTGATTCTCCAGCTGAAGTTTGTAGGCGCAGGTATATGTGTCACTCTGGCTGACTGTTAAAGATCTGTTGGAACCTATGGCAAGGGCTTGCATGCTGTCCTGTCTGCCTCTAGCAGACTGGGTACTTTCCCCTTGACCTATTGAGGGGTGTGTTCTTCCCTCTCTGGAATGAGAAGGGGGTCCAGTGGGACCACATCATCACTGAGGCATTACACTACCTCAGTATACCGGGCAAGTTCTCACTCACATCCTTCTGTTGCTGAGGCCAACCAGAGACAGGAACAATTGAATTTCACTCCTGGTAAGTCCACATACCTATGCTGACACTTCAAGTCCTTGTAGAATGCCGATGTGAGTTCGGTTGTGACTGCTTGCCCTGACTCAACCTCAAGAAGCATTCATCAGTGCATTGCAAGTCACAATGGGCGATTCTCAGACTAGAAGAATTCCCCACGGATAATTGGATTATAGCAGCATGTATACTGGAAATAACGTGCTGTAAGTGTAATGGGAGGAATGGGTGCCTTTCGAGCTTCTTCCCTGTTTAGTTCAGGAGTGAGGCAAGGCGTGTTTCTTGCACCAACACTTTTCAACATTTGCATGGACTGAGAGTGGGTAGAGCTACTGTCCAAGTCACTGCTGCATATCAATGTCACCAACCTTGACTGATGATGTTGCTATTCTAGCTAAGCCTATAGAAACCCTAGTGCGGCTCTTGATGCATTTAGCATGAAGCGAAGCCGGTGGATAGAGGACTCCCGACCAACCAAGATCCGATAGACTTTCTTCTAGTAAAGATCCTCTCAGTCATCGTGCTTGCGGGAGAATATCGAGTCACAGATAGCTTTATATATCTTGGTAGTCCATTTCATGACTCCGGGATGTCAGCCCAGGAAGTCAGTAGCAGGTTGGACTGGCAGCAGGGTCATGAAATTCCCGACACTGAGTACATGGAGATGCCGCTACCTGTCCCAGAAGGACATCTCATGTTTTCAAGGCCCTGATACTCCAGTTTTAACTATAGCATAATTGAAAAACTGGACCTCTATCTTGTGCTTTGGAATCTCGTTTTAATACCTTTTGTATCAGGTCTTTGCACGTATCTGCCAGTTGGAGGGACCATGGTTTCCAACCAACAGTTGCACCTTGAGACTGGTAAAGGACCTTTGCTTTGCACAATCCGCGATCCGCTAACTCAGCTATATGGCCACAGGCTCGTTTCCCTCAGGCGATCTTGCCCACCAGGTTTCCTTTGTTCAAGACACCTTGGTGAGCAGGGCTCTGGGACGACCTAGGCAGTCGTGGCTTGGATAGATCAGATCAAACCGGTCGTGAAGAGCTGAGGTGGGTCGGGCCCATGGACACGAAGGGTGATTGCGGCTATGCTCCCCCGCCGGGTAGTTCCCAGTGATTATGATATCTACAACACGCCTTATGCCGGCCACCTTCCCCTTGCTGGACGTGGCCGACCATCCGCCACTCGCAGTAAGGTAAAGGTCGTTCGCGACCTGGGGAACTCGCCTGGTATCCCTCACCCTGACCTAGGTAAAGTTCTTGAGGGAACTTGTGGCTAAAATGCTGCTTAGCGACATACGACCCATTTGGATGAGAGGTTATGGCAGGTCAACTCACCTATCTATATTTATTCTGACATCAGCCTAAAAGGGCTTTTTTGAAATCCCGGAAAAAAAACCCCACCCTTTTTGACCCCATGGGACACTTTGATGCTGATCGACTTCAGAAGATTTCTGATTCGGTAGAACATACTTCACGTCACGCAGCATTGCTTCGTACTAAACTCTTGTCCACCTGGGGTTACTGGGTGGCTGTGGGGAGGCAGGCCTGTTGGTTGTGTGTGTGTGTATATATATATATATATATATATATTATAGTATATAGTATTATATAATATATATATATATATAGATATATATATATATATAATCTTGTATAGACATATACTATACATGAATATATGTTCTATATAATATACACGCATCATGTCTCATATATATTTATGTTTTGTATATAATTCTTTATATGTACATATATATCTTTATATACCTGTATATTAGTTTATATGATAATATGTATACATAGTGTATATATATAGATATATATATATATAATATATATATATATATATATAAATATGTATATATATATATATATATATATAGACTTTATATATATATATATTATTATATATATATATATATAATATTATATATATATATAATATATCTCAGTGTGTGTGTGTGGGTGTGGTGTGTATATATATATTCTATACTATCTATAGACAGTAATATAAATATATTATATATATATATATATTTATATATTACTATATATATATCGATCTATCATGCCTTTCTATGTATCTATGTCTATATATATTATTTTCTAATATACTACATATCTCTAGATATATATATAATATATATCATATTTACATCTCTATATCTATCATATATCTGCATATATTAATCTTGTGTGTGTGTTGCGTGTGTTTGTACTGTTATGCATATGTAAATATGCACCTCTCTATACAAATGTATACCTCTATGAATATCTCTACATATCTAGAATGTATTTCAATATCTACACCGTGCTTTATATATATATAATATTTGTATATATGTATTGTATATATATATATGTTGTTATTCTATAGCACCTATGTATATTTATATTTAGATGATCTATATATAGATCTATATATCTATCTCACTACTAAATATACTACTATATACCTATCTATATATGTATATCTCTATATATATATTATCTATATATATAATACTCTTATCTAATATATATGTATTTGTATTATAACATATGTAATCAAACCTAGATACGATGAGTTCCTTGGGCAAGGAACTTCACCTCGATTGCCTATTTAGCCTGGAAAGGGGACCTACCCACGTCCACTCCAAGATTCATCAAAGCAATGAAACTACATAAAGTATCATGCTGTTACCAGGGCGGCTCACACATAAACATACCGTTAAAAAAAAAGTAATGTTATCTATACCATATGTTGTATATATATTTGTAATTATAGGTATACATACATATATCTATATATATATAGACATATATATATGATTATTATATATGTATATATACTATATTTATGTTTGTATATAATATATTTATATATACATAGAATCTATATATATACCTGTATATGAGTTTATATATACAATTGTTACATATGTGTATATTTATATATATATATATATATATTATTATTATTCTATATATATATATATATTATATATATGTAATTCTTATATTATTATATAAGATATATATAAGTATATATATATATATTATATTATATATATATATCTATATGTATATATCCTATATGTCTATATCATATATGTATCTACTCTCTCTATCTGTAATATATAGATATTCTATATATATACTATATCTCTATCTCTCATATATGATATATATCTCAATATATGCGTGTGTGTTTGTGTGGTGTAATATCTATATATCTAAATATATAAAATATATATATATATACATATATATATTATATATTTATATTATATATATGATACCATAATATATATATATATATAGATATATATATATGTATATATATTAATCTACTATATACTATATGTTGTGTGTGTGGTGTGTGTGTGTGTGTGTGTATATCTATATATATAATATACTATATCATATATATATATATATATAGATATATATCTATATATATATCTCTAATATATATGCCATTTATATGTATTATGTCCTATATATATTTATTTTCTTAATATACCTAACATATAGGATATATATATATATATCTATATATATATATATCTATATATATATCTATTATATATATATATATATATATCTCTATGCATATATTATATATGGGTGTGTGTGTGTGCTGTGTTTGTATGTATGCCGCTGTAAATATGCACATATAGTTACCATATGTATATATATGGATTAATACTACTATAGATGTATTCATATATATATACGACTATTGTATAGATTATAATATTTGTATATATGTATATGTATATATATATATTGTGTTTATAGATACACTATGTATACTTTTTATATTTATATATATATTATATATTATATATATAATGATGTATATATAGATTAATAATAATTATATATATATATAATATATATGTATTTTGTATATACATATGTAATCAAACCTAGTACGATGAATTTCCTTGGGCAAGAACTTCACCTCGATGGCCTATTTAGCCTGGAAGTGGACCGCTACCACGTACTCACCTCCAAGATCATCACAACTGAAACTCAATAAAGTATCATGCTGTGACCACGGCGGCTCAAACTAACCTACCGTTAAAAAAAAAGTATATGTATATAATACGCATATGTTATATAGTCTTTGTATATACATATGTTATACATACAATTATATTATATATATATATATATAGTATCTATATATAGTATATATATATATATATATATATATACTATACTATAATGTATATATATATATATATCTCTATCTATGATCTATATATATACAATACTCTCTCTATATCATATCATATGGTGTGTCCTCATATATATATATATATATCTATCTATGCTTTTAATATCTACTTCTATATATATGTATATCTATTACATATTCACCACCTATGTAATATATGTTTTATATGTTACATACACATATGTATGTATATTATATATACACTTATGTATACATATATGTGTATATCTATGTATATATACACCCATGTGTAACATGAATCCGTATTTATCTACATATATGATTACTATCTAAGATAACTTTATTTATGAATATATTATATTATATATTATATATATAAGTCTATATATTTATATATATATATATATATTGTTATATACGTAGGTTTGTGTATATATATATAATACATTAATTCGTGTGTGTGTGTGTGTATATATATATATATATAGGTTATATATATCATTCATCTTCTTTTTAATTTTAACACCACATACTACTCTATCTATCAGGTGTGATGTGTGTGTGTGTGTGTGGTGGTGTGTGTGTGTGTGTGTGTGTGTGTGTGTGTGTGTGTGGGTGTGTGGTACATATGTATAATGTATAACCATATACCCATTGTATCCATTTGTATTTGTATGTATCTAAGATATTCTATTTATATCTCTACATATATATATATCTATATATATATAATATATATCTCTATATATTATTATATGATCAGAGTATTATATATATATATATATATATAATATCTATATATATCTATATTATACCTATATCTCTTACGCAGGTTTGTATATATCGAGAAGCTAGCTCTGCTAGCTCTGTCGATCGCTCGCTCGCTCGATCGATCGCTCCTCTAGCAGCTAGCTAGCTCGATCTTCGTGGCATGTATATTTCTCTATGTATAACATTTGGTCTATGGTATACACAATACACATAGTATACCTATATATATTTATTGTATTATTTATACATATATATCTATAATATATATATATGATAGTATAATATATTCTATATATCGACGTGCTGTAAATTATACAAGGAATATATATATATATGTCTATATATATATTATATTAGTCTATCGTAATTCATATTCTATCTATATATCTCCTTTAATTCTCTATCTATCTCTCTATATAGCTCTCATATCTATATATTCTCGAATAATATAATTAATATACGTTGTATGTATGCAGTTTCTTAGTGTATGTGTGTGTGTGTTATTATGCATATTCTTATTATTCGTAATTACATTTATAACCCTTTACATTTATCTTTTCTGAGGCTCGGATTCTGTGTCGGAAATGAGAAGGTCCAGTGCCCGCTAAATTTCCTCTGTGACCTCCAAGACGTGCAAGGGAATAATCACTGCTAGTGGTAACCTGGGTAGACTCTAGCAGATCTGACTCACTTGAAAGCCGATGTCATTTACAGCATGACAAGTAACGCTGAAGGAGGGGAGGTGTTGTACCTCATATCTTTGCTGCGACTGTTCACAGAAGGATTCGTGGTCTTCTTTATTTTTCAACGTGTATGTTTAATACTATAATACATACTATATACACTCATACATACACATACACAACAATATACGTGAGTACACATACAACAGCACACACACACACACACACACACACACACACACACTCGTGTGTGTGTGTGTGTGTGTGTGGGTGTGTGTGTGTGTGTGTGTTGTGTGTTGTGTTGTTGTGTGTGTGTTTGTATGTGTGTGTGTGTGTGGGGTGTGTGTGTGTGTAATGTGTGTGTGTCTACTCCATCACTGTTCCTCGCTGCAGGGATCAGCTCCTTCTCTGGGACTTGCTAGGTCCCAGACAAGAGGATTTCGAGGCTCGTGGTATCAGCGCTTCAACCTGCATCGCTGGACATGGTAGCGATACGGTACTGTGGCCCAAGGAGCTCGACCACATTCTTGTCGATCACTCGATGGAGTTTACCGGAGTGCCAGTTCTGTGGCTGACCATAGGCCGATAGTGGCAACCCTACGAGTCCACTTCAATACTCCCCGTCCCTCCACTCTAGGGTGTTTCACTTGGACAGACTGAGGGAGAGTGTGTCCGTGGTTCGCTCACGCAGTCTCTGCTCGATTCACAGAACTTAAGGGACCCATTAGCCCTGCGGGAGTTCTTCCAAGCGCGAAACCTCGCAGCGCTTCAGGAGTCCTTTTGGCAGGTACCCGAGGGCAGGCAGAAGTTCTTTTCCGGCGACCTGGGCACTGAAGCATGTCACATGGTTCGCTGAATGCAATCAGGTCTTGCATTGTATTTTGGTGGTGTAATCTCAGACGACTGCTGAGAAGGACAAGGAAACAGTTCATCAGGCATAGTGCCTGAGGATACTAAAAGGCATGGCTTTAGTTGGTAAATACAGTTGCCCTGCCTACCAGCCTTGAGAGCTGAACTGTAGATCCGTCCACGCAGATGAATGCAGTCCGCTTAGTGGCTGGCGATCATTTCAGATCATGTTGGGGTTCGTGACGTTTGGCTGAGTTTTTTGGAAGCTGTACCAGATGACCATCCAACAGGTACTTTGATGAACTGGGTATCACAATACATGTGCCATGTATACACCTATCAGCAAGGTACCTCCTACCCTAACTATGTTAGGATGGCGATTTCCAAGCTGAAGAGTGGTAAAGCCGCAGACATAACGTGATATCGCTGCTGACTATAAAGGCTGGGGGTGAACCTTGCATACAGTCTGGCAGTTCCTGGTTCCATTCCCTTGACCTGGTTGAGGGCAATGGGTCTCCCTCCTCTAGCAAGGGGACATGGGATCGTTGGATCTGTAGCACTACCGTGCCATTACACTGCTCATATACTGGCAAGGTATTTGCTCACATTCTTCAGAAACGGATTCATGACCAACTACTAAGGCACCAGAGACCGTGGATTCACTCCTGTAAGTCCACATAGATATATCCTAGCGTTTTTCAAGTATTGTGGAATGCCATCATGCATATCGGTCACGGATTGCTTTGCAACCTACTCGACCAAGCAGGTGTTTGACTCAGTACATCGAGAATGCTATGAGAGCTTCTGTGAATTAGGGTAATTCTGACACAGAATTAATTGGCCCAATAGCAAGTCTTATGTACTGGTACTGAAAGTGCTATAAAGTGTGGCGAGTGGCCTGTCAACTTCTTCCCTTGATTCAGGGTTGAGGCAAGGCCTGTGTCCCTGCCTTAAGTCATTTTTCACAACCTGCATGGCTTGGATTAAATCAGTGTGGATCAACACTGGGCCAATATCAAGGTCTCGACCTTGACTTTGGCCGATGATTTGCTAGTCCTGGAAGTCACTGAGTGGTGGCTCTTGACCCATTAGGCAATGAGGCGAAGCCCCTTGGGCCTAGAGGGTATCCTGACCAGACCAAAATTGAGGACTTGGGGGCCTGTTAGGGGATGTTTTTCAATCGTTCTATGCTTGTGGTGAAGACTTCGAAGTCACAGAGAACTTTGCATACTTTGGTAGCATAGTCTATACCTCTGAGCTGCCAGACCAAGCAGTCAGTAGACAGAGTGGGTCTGGCAGTAGGAGCATAACTCGATCAACAAGAAGCTTTGGAGAATGTTTTTACCTATTCGAAAGACAAACGACATGTCTTGATACTGGTAGATTTGCTTATGGAAGTGAACACCTGTATGCTATCCAGTGCTTGGATTCTTTGTTTTTGATCGCCTTTTGTAGCATC
Source organism: Penaeus monodon (assembly GCF_015228065.2). Taxonomy (NCBI): domain Eukaryota; kingdom Metazoa; phylum Arthropoda; class Malacostraca; order Decapoda; family Penaeidae; genus Penaeus; species Penaeus monodon. The sequence goes on from NW_023652589.1 coordinate 25,926, forward strand.
TCTTACCAGATCATGGGGTGAAGTTGCAGAACCATGTGTCCAACCACAACTACACCGTGAGAATGGCATGGGACCTTTCTGTCAGATCCAGGATCGCCCACTCAGGCTATATGGGCACTCTTGTTTCCCTCTGGTGACCCTACCCATCAAGTTGTTTCTCTGTGAGATAATCCTGGGTGGAGGAGGCCCGTGGGAGGTCAGGGCTTTGGCAGCTCAATGAGACCTGACGCGAGAGTTAGAGTGGGCCGAGACTGCCTGGTACTCACCATGAGTGTCCAGGCTGAAGCGAAAGGTGGGGCGGCATGCTCCCCTGTCAGCGTTAGCCTTGAGGATATATATTGTTTGTGTTTGTGTGTGTGTGTGTGTGTGTGTGTGTGTGGTGTGGTTGTGTGGTTGCATGTGCGTGGCATGTATGTATGTTTGCGTGTGTGTGTGTGTGTGTGTGTGTGTGTGTGTTGTGTGTGTTTGTGTGTGTGTGTGTGTGTGTAACTACTATCACTAACCCACACACATACAAACACCACACACATTACACACACACACACAACACACACACACACACACACACACACACACATATATATATATATATATATATCTATATATATATATATATATATATATATATAGTATATACTATCCTTGTAATGCATGTATATATATTATTATATATATATATATATGTATATATATCATATATATCTATATTATATTATATATATATATATATATTTATATATATCTATATATATATATAGATAGATCGATAGAATAATCCCACAATACATCTCAATTACTGTATATATATTTTCTATATTATATATAATCTATTATATAATTTATATATATATCTATCCTAACTATATACATATAGATTCATATATATTATATTATTATTATATATATATATATATTATACCTACGCCTCTATATCATATAAATGTATATATATTATATATATATATTATTATATATATATATATCCATCCAATATATATATAATATATCTATATCTATCTATTATATCTATACATCTCTATTACTATCCTATCTGTGTGTATCTATGTCTATTTAATATATAAATATATATCTCTCTATATATATCATCATATATAATATATCTATATAGAATATCATACGCTATATCTATATCATTATATATATCATCTATGTGTGTGTGTGTGTGTGTGTGTGTGTGTGTGTGTGTGTTTGTGTATCTATCTGTGTGTATTTCTATATATAGATATATATATATATATATATATATATATACTAATTTTTCTTTATCTATATATCTATATAATATAATATATCTACTTCATATATAATCTATATTGATATTAGATATAATATATAGGAGAGAGAGGAGAGCGAGAAGAGAGCGAGAGCGAGAGAGAGAGCAGATGAGAATAGAGAGAGAGAGAGGAAAGAGAGAGTTTGCCCAAGTTTTACATAGGTGAGACCGGTAAGCTTTGAGAAAAGAATTAATGACATACGGAAAATTTATTGTGCATGTCAACCAGAGTACAGTAAAAAGTGTATGAGTGGTTTACCTTGACGACAGCTAAGACCCTTTCATCTATGGCAAACGTGTGCAAATCGAAAATTAGGGAGATTAGGACGACAAGAGGAAGATCGCCCCTCATTTTCATTACCAAGTAGTCCTTGTATGGCTACGCGCTCGTGAGAACGAAATATTTTGTCATTAATCAGCGTCTGTTTTTCTCGAATTCATTATGGTATTGCCTTCTTTTCCTTTTATTGATTCTCTTTTACGTGTTTTGGCAAGTATTTATGCGATTCTGTACATAACCGTGTGCTCATGGCGTTTTGACACCGGGGGGGGGAGATTTTGACAGGCCAGCAGCGCCATTACGTCGAGAAGCGCCGGTGAGAATGTTTTATTTCAAGTGGCTGCGTCGATTCCGGGCAGTTTTAAAGCCCTTTTGTGGATATAACTGGACAATATACAACTTCGTTTCTATCACAGCTGATATTTTTTGAACCCATCCAGTGCCACAATGCTGAAAAAAAGTTATTAGAAACTCAAGCAGTTGTGACCATAGACCGAAGCGGAGAAACGTTTCGTGTTTCGCATATCAAGGGATGTGTTTTACCCTGGGGGTCCAGGGGGTAGCCCCCTGGCTAGGCGCATATATTACCCTTGGGGTCCGGGGGCCGTAGCACCTCTGGCTATGCTTATTTATTACAGAGGGGTCCAGGGGCAGAGCCCTGGCTAGGATATATATAGATTGTATGTATAAATCCCCAGGATTAGGTTAGGTTTGTTTATTGGTTAGGAGCCATTGTACGATTACAACGGGGGGATCGATTATGTGATCCCGTAGATTTTTACCGAACGATGGGTTTTTGCCCCCGTTAAGTTTTCCGAAAGTTGGCGCGCCGGTGCGTAGAGTTCGGAAGATGGCGGCGACTCGTAGAGTTTCAGTGTCCGATTTTAAGCGTTTTTTTGTGCTGTTTACAAATTTCTGTTCCTCTTTTCTTCTTATTTCAGCCTGTTTTACCCACATTTCCCTGATGTACTCCATGCCCTCACCTGCTATCGGGACTTGTCAATTCACATAAGATTGTCGCTGGAGAATGCAACTGGAAATACTAAGTTCGTTGTCATATCACTAAACACATTTGTTATATGAATATTTCTTGGAAGACCCGGTTGGCAATTATCGATAAATTACCGAACATGACCCTGATGTTTAGATTTACTAGAGAATCAAATGCGTGTTTTCGTTTCATTTTACTAGTGATGAGGTCACCCGGCCTTAACTGAAAAAGCGCTAAATTTAATTCATAATCAGCAATTCCTACGAAAGAAAATGTTGAATCTCTATTAATAGAAAAATGCCTAATTTCAACAAGAGTGCTGGTCATTGCGGGCTTGGATGGTCTCCTCCTCGTTAGTTAGCAAAGCCTTCTCCAGACTCTTCGACCTTGACCCTCCTCCCTGAGACCTGATTCAGCTCTTGTCTCCTTCTCTATCACGATTATACCTTGCCAAACTTTTCGTCTTGTATCCATTTTCGGTTTATTCAGTCTGAATAGGACTCGTGAGATTTGAAATGTTACGGTTAGTTTCTATTCCTATTCCTCTTTTGTACACGTTCTGTTTTGTGTTTCTGTTTGTATATATATATATATTATATATATATATATATATGTGGTATTATATATATCATATATATATAATTATTATATATATATAGATATATATTATATATATATATATAGTATATTATATATATATATAAAAAATAATTTTTGTATATATACATATCTATAACATATATTACATATATACATTGATTCCATATACACACACACACACCACACCACACACACACAAACACACACCACACACACACACTTATATATATAGACAATTAATTATATATATATATATATATATATATATATAATAATATATATTAGTATATATTCATATAGATATATTTATATATATATATATATCTATGTTATTTCTATATATTATATAAGACGTATATATATATCTATATCATATATCTATAATATAGCTGTCTATATAACATAGATATATATATATAATATATCTCATAATATATACCACTCTATACATATATCTATGTATCTATATATATTATATCTATATATCTTATATCTATATATCTCATCATATATATATATATATAATTTCTATGCAAATTATATATATATGACTATTATAGATATATCTATATATAATATATATATATATATATATTATGATATACATATCTTTTATATGTGTGTGTATATGTATATATATATTCATATTATATATATATTATATATATAAATATATGTCTCTATCTCTATATCTAGATATATATATATATCTATCATATATATATCTATATATCTATATTATACATTATCATTATTCCATATAATACACATCACACACACACACTCACACACCACACACACACACACATATATATATATATATAATATATTATAATATATATCTTATATCTATATAATATATATATATATATATATATATATATAATAATATATATATCTATCACTATATAGATGTCGATTTACATATTATACTACATATATGTATGTATGATATATATTTTATCTATCTATCTATCTACTCTTTATCTATCTATCTATCTATCTATCTATCTATCTATCTATTATATATAATATATATTATATATATATTATATTATCATATATCGACATGTAATATATATATATATCTATATATATATATAATATATCTCTCACATGTATATCTATCTATATATCTATATATATATATATATCTATATCTATATATATCATTCTGTATCATACCTATGTTTATCTGTGTATACATATTTGTTATATAGCATATATCCATTATATGCATATCTGTGTGTTTGTGTGTGTATGTGTGTGTGGTGGTGTGTGTGTGTGTGTGTGTGTGTGTGTGGTGTGTGTGTGTGGTGTGTGGTGCGTGCTTGCGTGCCGTGTGTGTGTGTGTGTGTGTGTAAGACATTACCTATGTACTCATACTATAGTAATGATAGCGAAGTTGTTACACACCTCCCCATGGTTCACTCGTTGAAAACTGATTCGCAGTTCAAAGCCTCAGCTACCAGTACTCTAGTATGAGTAGAAACGTAATGACTATGGGGCTATTGAGAACTAGTTGCACACTCCTTTTAGTGAGTCGTGTGGGCATGGTTGATTTACTACTGTTCCTCCATATCAAAGCGGCATTGCATATTTCATCTTTCATAATTATTTCAGTATACTGACGTTGAATTGCTAAATCATTTCCACCAAGCGCCCTCGTGGCGTGTGTGTAAACTTTGCTAGCATTACTCTAGTATGCATATATAGGTAATGTCTATGGACTAGTGCGATCTTGGTTGCAACTCCCTTTGAGTGGGTCGTGTGGCATGTTGGTTAGTGCTGACCCTCCAGTTTCATACCGAGTGAACCTGGGTTTCAAGGCCTTAGGCGCGAGGTTGTTTATTTAGCGATATCAATGAGGCATTTGCATATTCCATCTTTCATAAATAT
>NW_023652590.1:0-5214 GCF_015228065.2 Penaeus monodon
CCTCCCCTTTTTTTTTTCTTTTTCTCTCTCTTTTTCTCTCTATCTATCTATCTTCGTGTCTGTCTTTCTGTCTGTGTCTGTCTGTTTGTCTGTCTTCCTCTGTCTTTTTTCTTCTCTTTCCTTCCTCTTTTTGAATGTAACTTTTTTCTCAAGAAATTTCAAATCAAAAAAATCTTTTCTCTCCTTCTATCTATCTATCTATCTATTTTCTATTATTTATCTATCTATTTATCTATTTACCTATCTATCTACCTATCTATCTATTTATCTCAACTTATCTATTTACTATTTCTCTCTCTCTCTCTCTCTCTCTCTCTCTTTTTTCGATCTCGCTCTCTCTCTCTCCTCTCTCTCTCTTCCCTCTCTCTCTCTCTCTCCTTTTCTCCCACTCCTCTCTCTCTCTGTCCTGTCTCTCGCCTACTTTCTCTCTCTCTCTCTCTCTTTCTCTCTCCCCATCTCTCTCTCTCTCTCTCTCTCGTCTCTCTCTCTCTCTCTCTCTCTCCCTCGCTCTAAAATCCCCCTCTTTCCCCCCCTCTCCCTCTCATCCCCCCTTTTCCCTCCCCCCCCCCCGCTCCTCCACAAAACCATCACCATCGCCTAATTTTTACATCATGCCGACGCCCACCTGCTCTATGGCGTAAAAACCGGCCCCCTTCCCCCCACCCCCCCCCCACCCCCCAACCCCCCCAAACCCCCCCCACCCCTCCCTCGCCTTTGCTTCAATGCGGAGAGAAAAAGAACTACCTAACCTGAATTATTTTCGAATCGAAAAAAAACAAGGGAGCATGCCATCTCCGTGAAGATGTTTTAATTGGGTGCTGAATATATATATATATAAATATATATATATTATATATATATATATATTATTTTTTATATATATATTTATAATATATATATTATATATATATTATATATAATTTATATATATATATATATATAAATTTATAATTTTATAATTTTTTTTTTTTTTTTCTTTTTTTTTTTTTTTTTTATTTTTTTATTCCCTTTTTGGTTTGTTTTCCCCCCCCTTTTCTTTTTTTTTTTTCTTTTTCCTTTCTTTCTCTTCTTTTCTTTTCTTTTTTTTTCTTCTGTCTTTGCTTTTGTTCTTCCCCCCCTTTCTTCCCCTTTCGTTTTTTCCTCTTTTCCTTCCTTTTTTCTTTTTTCTCTTTCTTGCGTCCTTTTTTTCCTATTTTTTTTCTATTTTCCTGGTATTTTGGGCGAGAAAATCTAAAAAAATGATAATAATAATTAATGGTTTGTAATAATACCTTTTCGAGCGACTTTGAGTATAAAGTATAAAGTCACCGATAATTATATTAAAGAATAAGATTCATCTGGAATTAAATCTAAATAAGTATAAAAATGATACTGATTTTCCTAATGATAACACACTTATATCAATCCTCGTTAACATTCTCCGCTCGCCTTCATAGATATATATATATAAAAAATGAAAATAATCAGGAAACTAATCCAGTTATGTCTCAAAATGATATTAATGCGATTCTCCGTGATTTAATCCGTGAATCAAGAACTTAATTCTGTATTGAAGACTATATTCACAATGCTTCTCTCTTTCTCTCTCTCTCTCTCCTTCCCCCCTCTCTTTCTTTCTCTCTCTCTCTCTTTTTCCCCTTTTCTCTCTCTCTTCTCTCTCTCCCTCTCTCTTTTTTTTCCCTTCTCTCTCCTCTTTTTTCCCCTTTCTTTTCTCTCCTCTCTTTCTCTCTCTCCTTTCCCCCTCTCTCTCTCCCTTCTCTTTTTCCTCTCTCTCTTTCCTCTTCCCCCTTTCTTCTTCTCTCTCTCTTCCTCTCCCTCTCCCTTTTCTCTCTCTCTCCTTTCCCCCCCCTCTCTCTCCTCTCTTTTTTCCCTTTTTTCTCTCTCCTCTCTCTCTCCCTTTTTCCCCCCTTTTCCCCTTTTTTCTCCCCCCTCTTTTTCTCCCTTTTTCTCTCCTCTCTTCTCTCCTCTTTTCGCTTTTTCCTCCTCCTTCTCCTCTTCTCTCTTTCTCCTTTTTTTTTTTTTTTTTTTTTTTTTTCTCTTTCTTTTTTTCTCTCTCTCTCCCCTTTTTTTTTTCTTCTCCCTTCCCCTTTTCCCCTCTTTCTCTCTTTCTCTCCCCTCTCTCTCCCCCTTTTCTCCTTTTCTCTCTCTCTCTCTCTCTCTCTCTCTCCTTTTCTCTTCTTCTTTCCCTCTCTCTCTCTCTCTCCTTCTTCTCTCTCTTTTCGCTCTTTTTTCTCTTTTTCCCCCTCTTCCCCCTTTTTTTTTTTTTTTTTTCTTCTCTCTCTCTCTCTCTCTCTCCCCTTTTTTCCTCTTCTCTCTCCCCTCTCTTCCCTCTCTCTTTCCCCCTTTTCTCTTCTTTTTCTTTTTTCCCCCCTCTCTCTCCTCTCTTTCTCTCTTTCTCTCTCCCTTCCCTTTTTCTCCTTTCCCTTCCTTTTTCTTCTCCTTTTCTCCCCCCCTTTTTTTTTCTCTTTTCTCTTTTCTTTTTTTTTTTTCTCTCTTCTCCCTTCTTTTCCCCCCCCCCTCTCTTTTCCCCCTTTTTCTCCTCTCTTCTCTCTTCTCTCTCTCTCCTCTCTCCTTTTTTCTCTCTTTCCCTCTCTCTCTCCTCTCTCTCTCTCCCCCCTTTTTTTTTCTTCCCCTTTCCCCTTTTACTCTCTCCTCTCTCTCCCTTTTTTTTCTTTCTCTCTTCCCTCTCTTTTCTCTCTCCCTCTTCCCTCTCTCTTCTTCCTTTTCTCTTCCTCTCCCTTTTCTCTCTTTTTTTCCCCCTTTTCTTCCCCTTCTTTTTCCCTTTTTCCCCTTTTTTTCCCCCTTTTCTCTCCTTTTCCCCTTTCTCTCTTCTCCTTCTCCTTTTTCTCTTCTCTCCTCTTCTCTCTCCTTTTTTCTCCTCTCCTCTCTCCTTTTCTCTCTCTCTCTTTCTCTCTCTTTCTTCCTTTTCTTCTCTCTTTCTCTCTCCTTCCCCTCTCTTTTTCCTTCCCTCTCCTCTCCTTCTTCTCTTTCTTCTCCTTTTTTTTTCCCCCCCCCCCCCCCCCCCCCCCCCCCTTTTTTTTTCCCTTTTTTCTCCTTTTTTTCTCCCTCCTTTCCTCCCCCTTTTTTTTTCCCTCCCCCCCCCCCCTTTTTCCCCCCCTTCTCCTCCCCCCCTTTCCTTCTCTGCTCTCCTCTCTCTTCTTCTCTTCTCTTTCCTCTCTTTTCTCTCTCTCTCTTCTCTTCTCTCTCTTCCTTCTCTCTCCTCTCTTTCTCTCTCTCTCTCTCTCTCTCCTCCCTTCTCTCCCTCTCCTTCCCCCTTTTTTTTTCCCCCCCCCCTCCGTTCCCCTCCTCTCTTCCCCTCTCTCTTTTCCTCTCCTTTTCCCCCCTCTCCCCTCTCTCTCTCTCTCTCTCTCCCTCTCCTTTTCTCTCCCCTCTCTCTCTCTCTCCTCTCTCCCCTTTTTTTTTCCCCTTTTCTCTCTCTCTCTCCCTTTTTTCCTTTTCTTCCTCTTCCTTCTCTCCTCTTCTCCTTCCTTTTCTCTTCTCCTCTTTTTCTCTCCTCTTCTCTCCTCTCTCCTCTCTCTCCCCTCTCTCACCTCTCCCTCTTCTCTCTCTCTCTCTCTCTCTCTCTTTTCCCCTCCTCTCTCTCTCTTCCCTCTTCTTTCTCTCTCTCTTCCCCCCTTTTCTCTCCCTTCTCTCTCTCTCTCCTTCTCCTCTCCTCTCCTTTTCTCCCCTTTTCTCCCCTTTTTCTCCTTTTTCTCTCTCCTCTTCTCTTCCCCCCTCCCCTCCCCTCCTCTCCTCTCCTCTCCCTTTTTCCCCCTTCTCTCTCTCTCTCTCTTTCCCCTCTCCCCTTTTTTTCCTCCCTCTCTCCTCTTCCCCGGGTTTTTCCTTCCTTTTCCCCCCGTCCTTTTCCCCCTTTTACTCTCCTCCCTCTCCCCCTCTCTCTCTCTCTCCCCCTTCTCTCTTCCCTCCGTCTCTCCCCTCTCTTCCCCCTCGACTCTCTCTCTCTCATCTCCCCCCTCCTCTCTCCCTTTTTTCTCTCTCCTCCTCTCTCTCCCCACCCCTCTTTTCTCTATCTCTCTCTCTCTGTCTCTCTCTCTCTCTCTCTCTCTCCCTCTCTCTCCGCTGTAATTAATGGGGTAAAGTGTTTTGACTTTGACTCACTTCGCACTCACGCCGAAAGTATGGGAAAGAAACCCACTAAATGAAGGCTCAATCAGGGCGTCTGTTCAAGGTATCTCTTTACTCGAGGGGGGAGGGAGGGAGAGAGGAGAAGAGGGAGGTGAGAGGGAGAGGGAGGAGAAGGGGAGAGGAAGGAGAGGAAGAGAGGAGAAGAGGGAGGGTGAGAGGGTGAGGGAGAAGAAGGGGAGAGGGAGGAGAAGGGGAGGGAGGAAGGGAGAAAGGAAGTGCTCTCGCTCAAAGAAACAGACGTTTCATTTTTATTCCATTCATAAATTCATTCTTTCACTCGTATCGACTTCATTCATCCTTTCACTCGCTGCGAGTCTCCTTCAGAGACATCTGTGGCCGCCTTCAGAAGCTCTCGCGCGCGGATAGCGAGGCCCTTTCAGTCTCTGCTTCTGGCGCTCCTGTTGTTGTTATGTCTAGACTGTGTGGCACTCGCTGGGGGGAGGGGGAGGGGGAAAGGGGGTGGGGAGAGGGGGGGGAGGGAGGAGGGGGAGGGGGGGTTCAAAAGCTTTTCGAGGTTTCTGATGGATTTGATTGCCGTGTTGGAGGCCGAGGGAGTTATGCTGTACGTGAAGAGAGAAGCATATATATATATATATATATATATATATATATATATATATATATATATATAGATAGATAGATAGATAGATAGATAGATAGATAGATAGATAGATAGATATAGATGATAGATATAGAGATAATAGATATATTTTATATTATAGATTACATATATTATATTACTATAATATATATATATATACATATATACATATTGTATATATATACACATATGTGCATACATACATTCATATATATATATATATATAATATAATATATATATATATATATATAATATATATATATATATATATATATATATATATATATATAATATATATATATATATATATTATGTGTGTGTGTGTGTGTGTGTGTTGTGTGTGTGTGTGTGTGTGTATGCATATAAAATTTACGTACCTATGCAAGATATGTATACCAACGCATCCGTGTACATAATCCACCCCAAAAAAAAAAAATTTTTTAGGCCCCCCCAAAAAACTTTAATC
>NW_023652591.1:0-5214 GCF_015228065.2 Penaeus monodon
TGACTCAACCTCCTTCATTACTTAAAAATTTTTCACAGAGTCATCACAACTCGCATCTCTGACAGCCAAATTCTAACCACCAAGAGCGGCACCCCGCAAAAGATTCTAAACAACAACCACATCCACATGCTACCCCAAAAAAGGGAAAAAAAATAAACAAATAAAAAAACCCCTGTTAGGCATTCATCGATTACAAAACTTATTTGACTCTGTAGATCCAGCATCTAGAAGCATTTCTAAGACAGGGAGTAGAGGGGGTATATTGAAAAACCCGGAAAAATATATATAACAAAATGGGGCAGCAACGGGAACCGAAAAAAAATCCCAAAATTAAAAAGGTGTTAACAGGGCGACCCCTCTCACCAAAACTATTTAAGCTTGCTTTCGGAAATTTTCCCAAAGCTAATGGAACGGATGGATCAAAATGATGCAAATCCCTAAAAAATAAAAGATTTGCAGAGATATTGTTCTTTTCACTGAATCTGAAAATAAATGCACAACTAAAAAACGATCTGAATAAAAAAGTCTGAAAGTGGGGAGTTAAATTAAAAAGAAAAGACTAGGACATGTTAAACAGTAGAGTTACTTTTCGAACGATACTGTCAAGGCGAAGCGCTAGGGGTGTGAAAAAGTTTTTTAAACCAGGGCAACTCGTACAGACAAACACTCTAAAGAAGAGCAAATTAGGCGACGCATCGTCTAGGCTGGAGCGCCTCCGGCAGACACTAGCAATAAAAAACTCCTTGCCTTATGTTTTAAAAAGAAAACTTTAACCAAAAAGTCTCCCAGTTATCCTTGGATCAAAACATGGCTCACCAAATTACTGGGGAAAGGAAAAAAAATAAGTCCAGAGAGGAATGGAGAGGTTTGCTGGGGGGAATTACCCAAGAGATCGGATGAGAGCGTAATCAGGGGCAAAAGTGGAAGATACTTGGGGGCCCAAAATGAAAAAAATGCAAAGGGGGGTCATACCTGCCGAGCAGGCGACAGATGACAAAGAAAGTAACAGGCTGGGCTATAGATAACCTAAAGAAGCCGAGGGCCAGACTAGTGACAAGATGGCATGACGAAATAACGAAATTTGGGGCCAAGACTGGAAACGAAAAACGCAAGACAGACAAATTTGGAAAGATTGGAGAAGCCTACGTCTGTAGTGGATTGATACAGGCTGATGATGATGATGATATAGATAGATCGACAGATAGAGAGATAGATAGATGTATATATTTATATACACACATGCACACACGGACATATATATGTACATAAATGCACATACATATATATACATATATTTACACACACACACACACAAAACACACAACACCACACACACACACACCACACACACACACACACACACACACACACACACACAAACACACACACACACGACACCAACACACACACACAACAACACACACACCACACACACACACACACACAACAAAACATACACACGCACACACACACACACACACACACACACACACATACACACACACACACAACACACACACACACACCACACATGTGTGTACATGCATAGTATCTATTTTTGTTTCTCTATTTTGAAGAGGAATTTTTGAAACGCCATCGATATGTCCGTTTATGATGCGTTTCTGTTTTGTTGAGTATTTTCATACACATATACACACACCTCATGTGTATACACACACTCACATATCCACACATTAAAGTACAAACACATAAACACAAACATATATGTAAGCATATGTGCTCAGAAACCTTAAAGGATTATTTTATGATTACTGTGCATTTCACATGGATACCATTTTCTGAAGGTTACTTCATAATGAAATAGTTGTTCAGCCATAAGTGCATGACAACTAAAGATGATTATGAAAACATTTTTTGTTATTTCTATCTTTCCTACATTTAGTCGTTTAAACGACATTGCCTATTGTAACTCTGTAAAAAATAATGAAACTATAATGATAAAACTACTAGCATTCTACGCAAGTCTCCCGTATTAATTAAGTTTCCGTTTTCTTTCGCTGTCTGGCTGGAGGGGCAGACCGAAGGGAAGAGAATTAAAAACGGAGGCGGCTTCGTATATACTTGATTTTTATTTCAACAAAAGTATATTGAGTGTCAAAAATAAGTATAAGCTTATCAAAAAATATGAAAATACTGTCAAAGCGTTAAAATAATAAATCAGACGGACATTGCGAAGGAGGGAGAGACCTCCTCCGTTTCCTAAGGGCGCTTGCCCCGGGGAAAGAAGCAGCTGTTGTTTTGGCCAGTGTGAGCTTGGCGCTTGGCCGGTGAGGGGCTCCTTAACAAGGTTTCGCTCGTGCTGCAATTACTGCGTCTTGCTTAGTCTTATTTTAGTTGCCATGCGCAGGATAAGTTAATGAAGAGTGTTTTGTTCTTGTTCTGGTGTAAATTTGTGTATCTCATAAGGTCCCGGAGTTTAAAGATCGGACACCAATACACCGAAACATAAAAGAGTGAAATCGTACACAAACCACGATGAAAATCAAACCTCATTGTATTCTCTGAAGATCCTATTCACTGGGCACTTCAGCCGTGCCTTTGTGCCCAATCTACCGCCTGAAGATGGAATACCGCGCCTAAACAGGATAGACCTAGGTGTTGTGGTGAGGCCGAGGTGACCAGCGCCGTCGCCGAGGATGGCGGAGAAGCAGACGATTCTGGGGCTGGGCTTCAAGCCCGTGCCCATGAAGCTCTTCGCAACCTGGGAAGTGGACAGGACGCCGCCCAACTGCATCCCAAGGTAAGGTTGTCTGGATGTTCGCTGGTGCCCCCTCGTTGCAGACGGAGGGCCTGGGGGCGGCCCTTCCTGCCCCTACCTGTTGGTGTCCTGTTCCTGGGCTGGGCGGCGGGACACGCTCGCTGAGCTCTACGGTTCGGTTAACGGAATTGAATGACGTGAGTGTGGAAGTGTGTGAACGTAGAAATGTGCCGTCTGTTTGCGGTGTCCAACGGACGAAAGGGGGAGGCGATAGGCGATTCTGCTACTGTTTGAGGTTGTCTTGGCGTCATGGACTGACGTCCCTCCTCGTGCCGCTCGTGTTGCTCTCCCGCAGGTTATCATCAATCCAAACAGCAGTAGGTACATGGGAGAAACCAGATAACTGAGACAAGTGAGTAATGATCGGCGCAGGAGTGCAGGCCGCCGTCCTGCAGGAGCGTTTCACTTTGAGAACAACGACTGGGCGAGAAGGGCGGACGCCTCCCTGCCTCCCACTGGGCTTTCTTCGTGGCTCGAATCGTGCCACGAGCTCACTGGTCCTTTCATTCTGGCCTTGTGGGAGACATGCCGTACGGGAGCCGATTTCGCATTGACAGCGAGGCTGGCAGTCCCTTCGTCAGGTCTTTTTGGGGGCTGTCAGCTCTCAAGCACATTAGTTGCTGTTGTGTGAGAGGGTTTATCGTTTCATGATCCAACTATGAAAATATGTACCATGATGTTGCTATGATATTTAGTAGAAAGACCATTTTGTGTGTTTATAGTAAAACTTTACACCTGCAGATTTATTCTGAATCTGCTTGTGTATATCTGTCAGTCTGTATGTATTTGGAGAGGTAATATTTTACTAAATATATATGTCCTCGGTAATGCGGTGTAAGCCTATATGTTTTATATAATTCAAGAAAAATGACATTTCTATATTGTTTTTTGAAAAGTACATGCATTTTTTGTTGATGCTTTTCTGTAAGTTATCCACAGCAAGAAAGTCCTTGTGGACAGGAGGTGCTAGTAAGTGACCCACATGGTGAGTGTGCCTTATGGCCCTTCTTCCCGGGGTAGTGAGGAATAACCCCTTTTTTATGTCAATTCTGAAACTAGAAAGATTTCAGAATTGACTGGGGATGAATCGAGTCTTGTCTGACGATAACATTTCAAAAGTGAAACTCTCAATGTGTGAAAGGATTACAAACGTGGCGTTTCGAACTCAAGAGTTCCTCTTCGTATGTAGTAAAAAAATAAATGACTGATATATTTGGAGTTTTACTATATCAGTTAAGGCGCCATTCAAGCGTTTTCGGAAGAACATACGTTTAACTTTTCTGTACAGAGTCTTGTCATAGAGTAGAAGATGCCCGCCCAACCTTAATGCTAAGAGGGTAAATCGAACTCCAGCGAATGTTTGTTCGAAGGACTAGGGTATTTTTCGCGATTCACTTCTGCATTGCTGCACATCGATTGTTGTTTGATCGACATGAACTTCATCAGTTGCGAAAGAAATCCAGCTAACTGTATCCGAGACGAGTGTAGTCTGGAGAACTTTCAGATGAGTATTTGTTTTATATCAAAAGAATCCACAGGATCGTATCTCACATACTGTACATGTTTGAGTCATATTTCATAATATATTTTATTCGCCAACGAAAACATGTGTCACTGCACTGTCAATCATATTTTATGAAGATCGTGTTGGGACGTAAATCACGGCGCCTTTCTGGCATAGACACCGTTAGAATTGCAGCATTTACTTTCTGGCCTGATTAGCAGAGGAAGTTACCCTTGGCTGGAACCGAGGCCGAGCTTGCGGTTCCTTCCTTTGCAGTTCGAAGGGCCTGGAGGAATGTCGCTTGGTATTACGCTTAAAAAACTGCTAAAACTTCGCTCGCTTTGGAGAAGGTGGAGCAGGTGCCAGGGCGTGGCACCAGCAACTACTCCGTAGGACTAAGCGCGATTTTGTCAAGGGTTAACGACTAACATGCTGGTAACGAGGCCCTAAAGGGGTTGAAGAGCTTCTTATGCCCCCCCCCCTCCGCGAGCCACCTGTACGTCTGCATGTGGGACAAAGCAGCAGCGCGTGTCGTCAAAAACTGAAATTGTCGACGTCAGCTGCTGGTAACATTCTACACCCGCACAAAACGCTTGCCTGCATGTGGCAAGTAAGGAGAAATCACAGAGTGGAAAATTGGCATTTCTAAACCAGCAAGAAGAGGCGGAAGTTAAACATTGGATGGCATGGTACTGACAGAAGCTGGAAAGACGGCCTTTTTGGGGTGTTTTCACGAAAGAGAGCCGATTGGCCGTCCTTCATCTTGGAGTTCTCTTTTGGAAAAGACATTCATTGGGTTGCGGAAAATCGTTCTCCTTTTCGTAATTCATTTGATAAAAATGGTTTTGCCAAAATACAAGGTGGAATGATGTCAGTAGATCCATTTGAATTTGGTGTTTGCATTAGGAGTACAGTCTTCGCGTTCACAAAA
>NW_023652592.1:0-5214 GCF_015228065.2 Penaeus monodon
TGTGTTTTGGTTTTATGTTTTTTATATAGACACCGGATATCCCACTCATTTCTCGCATAACGCTGCCGCTCCCAGGGATATTTTAAAATGCACGTTTACTTTTGTTCCTTCAGTTCGTAGATGTCCGATTTCTCCACATGAATACTATTGTGAGCAGCTATCTCATCTTATTCAGAATCTTTTCACGGATCTTCCAAGTAGATCAGGAAGTTTAAGCTCAACAAAATTAAACAAAAGCTGGATGAACTAATCTATTAGGAATTGTCTTCTAAACGCCAATCACACGGAAGGGAAGCCTCTCGAACTCAGATTCGGGACCAAGCAGGATACCTGTAAGAGGTTATGAAATAACTCTAGTACAGGGTTTAGCAGGGTAGTGATATGGTATTACGGCTGACTCTTTATTGATGAAGAATGCAACACTAAGGAACACACGAGACAATGTCTATGGGTTAAAGCGGTGAGCACGGGGTCACTGTCAGGCCGACCTGCCTGAGGGCGAAGGCTAAGTCATCCTCTACGCCTTCGCTGAGTAGATAGTTCCTTTTTTGGACTTGGAGCTAGTGGTAAACAGCCACGTGGTCTATTGGTAAAATGTCTTAGGCTTATGTATAACGCCATAATACCTACATAATCTCATACCATTGCTGGATCAGTAGTAATGTCTACAAAAGGTTGATAACAGGAATGATAACAATAATGATAATGACAATAATGATGATGATGATGATGATGATGATAACAATAATTAAAAAGAATAATAACAATAATGTCATTGATAATGATAATGATTATGAGGATAATAATAATAATGATAATAATAATAATAATAATGATAATAATAATGATAATAATAATGATAACAATAATAATAATCATGGTAATAAGGATAATTAGTTATTATTATCATTATATATTATTATTATTAGAAGCAGTATTATCATTATCATTATTTTATTTCTATTATTGTTTATGTTATTATAGAAAATATAATAATGAAAATTATAACAATAATTACATTGATGACAATGATAAAAATGATGTTGATAATTATAAGAATGATGATGAAGTGATAAAAGTAATAATAATATAAATAACAATAATAATAATAGTTCTTATTATTATTACTATTATTTTTTTATTATCATATTATAATAGTAATACTACGACTACTAATAAAATTGATTCTACTACTAATGATAAAATTACTACTAATAATAATAAATAAAGATAAAAAAAAAATGGGAATAAGATAAAATTTAAGTAATAACATAATATAATGATGCTACTTCTACTAATAATAATAAACAACAAGAAAAAATGAAGATAATGATGATAGAATGCTATTATCAATGAAAAGAAAATCAATAATCATTGTGAGTATAAAAAGGGCCTAATAACATGAAAATAATAGTGTTTTATAAGATTTTTAGAAGCTATTCGTAGTGTGTTTCTTTTTGTTTTCGTCTTTTAATTTATTCGTGGCCTAAAATGTTCACAGTGTCCAAATATAATAACAGCGTTTCTTCAATGACTTACCTCTTTAAAAATATTTAATAAATATCATTTTTTATACGTAACGATCGCTAACCATTTATAAACGTATTAAGCAATAGTAGTTTAGAGCGTGACAAGTAAATGATAGTCGGTTTGGGGAAAGAAATATACATATGGGATTTCAATTGAGGCAGGATGCTGAAAGACACTTTTCGCCGATTTATGATGGAGAAAACACGTGAATGCACCGTCTGAAGTTATAATGTTTTTTTTTTGTTCTTTCTGCCTGTAAGTCTTTCTTTCTTTCTTTTAATAAACCTCATTCACCATTTTTTTTATTATCTACTTGAAGAATTGTGTTTTCAATGAATGTCGTTTTTTTTCAAAGTCTCTCTTTAAAACTAAACAAGTAAATGAAAATATTATCAAGAAATCATGTAATTCAATTCAGTATTTCGATTGTTTTGACCTAATATATTAACACACACTCACACGTACACAAAATGCGAATGAACTGTATGTGTATGACCCCTTCCTTCTCTCCAGATGAAGCGCCTCTTTTCGTTATTGCCAATCTGAACCAGCATAAGACGTACGACTAACGAAAGTGAGCTTTGTATGATCCCTTTGCGTTCAGTTTCGATGTGTCATCACCTTCTATAGTTTTTTTTAGCTCAAACACACACACACGCCACCACAGACACACACACCACACCACAAAACACACACACATGCACATCATACATACACACACACTAACAAAAAAAAAAAAAAAAAAAAAAAAGGGCACGAGCATAACGTAGTACTGTTAGTCTCCTTCTTTACTCTCCATATTTGGAGATTCCTTAGTCACTTGCAACAATGATGAAGACCGCACTGTAGAGAGAATGTACTCATGGGCCACACGCTAAAATGGCTGCATTTGGAAGAACACGTTCGCACGACTGACAGCATTCAAGAATCCGTGCCTGCGCTCTAACTGAAGACAGCCACGTCAAACAGTCGAACATGAACGTCGCTTGGTGTAATGCACTCAGAAAAATGGTCGAGAAAGAACCTCCTTTAAACGAAGACTTTAGTGTGGTTTTTTCTGTCGATGTCCTTGAGGACGATGGGGCCTTGCCTCCACCACTGGCCAGCCTCTTAGATTGATATGCGCGAAAACAGCGGGCCTTGTCCCTGAGAGCACAGGTAGATCAGTCACTAAAGACTCATATAAAATATTGAAATTAAAAAGCTTTGAAATTATATAAGAATAGGGGGAAAGAAACAATATACACATACAGGCGCACACACACACACACCACACACACACACACACACACACCCCATACACACACACACACACACACACACACACACACACACACACATATATATATAAAATATATATATATATATATATATATATATATTATTATATGTATATTATATATTATTAAAATATATATATAAAATATTAGTATATATATATAAATATATAATCATATGTTTTACATAGATATATACATATTATCTCTCTCTCTCTCTCTCTCTCTCTCTGCTCTCTCTCTCGCTCTCTCTCTCTCCTCTATATATATATATTATAAAATATATATATATATATATATAAAATATAAAAATATATATATATATATAAATATATGTATATGTAGGAATATAGAGACACAGATAAAAATATAGATATATATTTTATATATATTACATATATATATATATATATATAAAATATCTATATATATATTTTATTTTATATATATATATACATATATATACATGTATAGAGATACATAGAGAGATGGATTTTATAACGTACAACACTATTCCAATTGTCAATATTTTACAGTACATATAAATATAATAACAATAGAGTTAGTAGCAATACGTATATCTTGCTTCATATATTTTGATGATTTAAGAGTTTTAATAGTTTGAATGTTTGGTATTTGGTTCCAGTTCAAGTTAATCTCTGCGGTGCCCCTATGTCTGTACGTGATCTTTGATAGTAGAGAGTTACCGCTCTTATTTGGATACAAGTTGTGCTACCTAGGTTGTAACGTTAAGATCCATTTGGATAAAACCTTGAATTATTTTATGAATTGTAGCAGTTTCATAGTTGCATTTTATTGCACTTTTACCACCTTATTTTTATGTTAGGGAAATATTCAAATTTTTTCGTTGTTAAGCGCTACCCCCCGCAGCAAAGTTTGTAAAGGAATTTTCCTTTTGTTGCTGCCCCCCTATATTTTTCAGCAAAAAAAAAAAAGTTAAAAGCATTGCTTCGTGTTTTTTCGTTTGTGTAGGTCTAACGGCGGTACTTTGCGGGTGGTATCCCATGCCTGCCCCCTTTCCCTGGACAACAAAAATCAGCAGCAACCGTTCTCTTTAAACTATTGTATGTATTGTAAGTGGGATGTTAGTTTCAGTCAGGCACCGTTAGGTTTCGGAAAGTGGGTAAATCTTTGCATTTTCAGCAAAATTTTTTTTTTAGCAATGGAAAAAATGATTCTTAGCTGTATAAATTTTGTGAAAAAAGAACTTTGCCTATGGAATATGGGGTCTTCCATTGTTTTTATGGGTAAAAATCTAAAAAAGAATTTTTTTAGTTATGATTTTTATTCTAAAACATACATCTAAAGGCAGTGAATACTAGCCTTTATTAATTTTCTTAAAATGAAAATAGGTTCTTTTTGTCCCATCATTAATTCTCCCGCCCCTAAAACAGCAACTATAGCCTAATTAATGCCCTGAGTTATTGTTTTCCCTTTTTCGTCGCCCATAAAATAAAGCTATAATTTTTATGCACTTTAGGGGGCTCCACTGTGTGTAAAAGACATATGCTTCTTTGATGGGTGTTGTTTAAAAACCAATTACCACATTTGCTGGTCTGGGCATACTTTTTCGCATGCTACTTTCAACCTGAATTTATGTATCCTTTTAATTCTGCATCAAAATTGGAAAGTAGCTTTACTGTAATTTATTCCAAAATTCTTTAATGATACCTTTTTTTTTTTTATTAAATTTTTTGAAATCAATGAAAACCTTTCACCTTTTAACACGGGCTTTTTTTTTTGTGGTACACATAGGAGTAGTGAAAGAGTGTATGTATTCATTTTTAATAAATTTTTTATAAATCCTAGGTTTGAGCCTGCCAAAAAAGGGTTTTAGAAATAAAGGTTTATTTTTGTATAAAAATTATTTTATTTATTGAAAAGAAAACAGAAAAATTTAATTTTTTGATAATGTTTATTTTTTGTATTTTTGTATTTACACACCACACACACACACCCACAACACACACACCCCACAACCCCACAACAACACACCAACACCACACCCCACGCACGCACGCGCACACACACCACACAACCCCACACACACAAAACACAAAAACACACAACAAATAATTTTAATAATAAATAAAAAATAATAATATATTATATTAAAAAATATATATAATTTTTATATAATATATATATATATATATATATATATATATAACACACACACATTTTTCAATTTTCTCATTTTCTGTACTTGTTGAAAAAAAAGGGGTTTTTTTAAAATTTGTAATGCTCATTATCTTCTTGAAAATTTGACGATTTTTTAAAAATAATCCTTAAAAATTTTTATAGGGAAAACATTTCCCTTTGCCCCCCGGCCCCCCGGGGGAAAAAGCACCCCAACCCCCCACGTTTCCCCCCCCCCCCGGTTTTG
>NW_023652594.1:0-5213 GCF_015228065.2 Penaeus monodon
TTTTTTTTTTTTATTTATTTATTATTTATTAATTATTATTATTATTATTATTATTATTATTATTACTATTATTATTATTATTATTATTATTATTATTATTATAATGAAATTTATTATTATAATGTAATGAAAAAATAAATAACATATAAATCATAAAATTATTATTATATTATCATTGTTATTATTAATTATCAATTTTTGTTTTTCGTCATTATTACTATTATTATTATCACTATATAATTAATTTATTATATGGCTATTATAAATTGATATCATTATCGTTTTGTTATTATTAATTAATATCAGCAATGTCATTATTATTTTTTATTTCTTAATCATTATTACATTATCAGATTATTTTTAATTATTATTCTATTATTATTATTGTTATTATTATTATTATTATTATTATTATTATTATCATCATTATTATTTATTATTATTATTATTAATTAGTTATTATTAATAATTAATTATTATTGTTTATTATTACTATCATCATCCATTATTTTATTACATTACATATCAATTTTAATATTAATCATTTATATAATAATAATAATAATATATTATTATTATTAATTATTTAGTTTTATTATATTATTATTATCATTAACATTTTATTGTGATTATTATTAATTTGTTATGTTTATTATATTATTTTGTTATTATTGTTTATTATTGTTATTATTATTATTTATTATTATTATTATTAATATTATTATTATCCACTATCATTAATTCGTATCATTTATTAATCATTATTATCAATTAATCATTATTATCATTATTATTAATCATTATGAATTTATCCTCCTCCTCCCCTCCTAATCATCAATCATCGTCATCATCATCCTTATTATCATCATTTATAATTATCAATAATATATTATTAATACAATTATTATGAATTTATCATATGTTATTTTATTATCAAAATAAATGCTAGGAACTATCATTGTTTTATTAATTATTATAATTTATTATTAATATTATTATTTATTATAAATTATTATTATGTTATTATTATTATTATTATTATTATTATTATTATTAAATTATTATTATTATTATTTATTGTATTTTTTAATTATTATTATTATTATTTATTATTTATTTTATCATTTATTATTTTATTTTATTATCATCCAATTATCATTATTGTTTTATTATTAAAATTATGTTAAATTTTATATTATTAATTATATATTTTATTATTGATTTTATTATTATTAATTTCATTTTATTAATTTATATTTTTATTTATTATTATTACAATTATTTTAATTATATTATTATTATTTATTATTTTATCATTTATTTATTATTATAATTATTATTTTATCATTATTATTTTATTATTATTTTTTATTATATTATCATTATGTTTTATTATTAACTTTATCATTACTATTATTTATTATTATTACTATTATCATTTTTTATTTATTTTCATTATTATATTTATTGTTTGTATTATTATTTTATTTAATTATTATTTATATTATTTTATATTATTAGTATTATATTAGTAAATTTTATTAATATTATAATCATTATTCATTATCATTATTTTAATCGTTAATTATTTATTTTATTGTTTAATTTATAATTATTTATTAAATTTATAATATTATCAATTATATTTTTTTTTCTTTTTTTTTTTTTACTGTCCCCTAATCTTTTTTTTTACCATTTTTATCCACTGTTTTTTATCATTTTATTTTTTTTAATAAAACAAATTTTTTTGGTATCATCACCCTTTTAACAAAATTTCTTTTTTAATTTTTTTTTTTTTTTTTTTATCATTTTTTATAAAATTAAAAAATTTATCTTTAAATTTTCCTTATTTGGGTTTTTTTTTTTAAAATTTTTATTTTTTTTTATTATTATTTTATTATTAAATTTAATTTAATTTTTTAAAAATCATTTTAAATTTTTTTTATTACATTTTAAAATTAATTTAATTATTATTTTATTAATTTTTTTTTTAAAAATTTTTTATTTTAAAAAATTATTTTTTTAAAAATTTAAAATTTTTTTTTATTATTTTAAAAAATTTTTCAAAATTACATGGGGGGGGAAAAAACCCCCCCGGGCCCTAGAAAACCCAAAATGAAACACACACAGGGCCCCCTTTCCCCCCAAACCAAAAATAACCATTTTGGGGAAAAAGGGAAAAAAGGGAAAAATAAAAATAAAAAATTTATTTTTTATCAGTAAATTACTATGATTTTTTTTTTAAAAATTTTTGTATTAAAAAAAACATTAAATTATTTTACATTTAATCTAATTTTTTTTTTTTATCAAATTTTACAATTGCCCCCATTAAAATTATTATTATTTTAATTTATCATTATGAATAAAAAATTTTAAAAAATTTTTTTATATTCCCATTTTTTTTTTTTTTTCCCTACCATTTTTTTTTTTTTATGATCGTTTGAAATTTTTTTTATCCTTAATGGGAAAAAAAAAAAAAAAAAAAAAAAAATTAAAAAAAGTGGGGTTTTTTTTTTTCCCCCCTTTTTTCCCCAATTTTTATTTTAAAATTGCCCCCAAATTTATTTCTAAAAATTTTTATTTTTTTGTTTATTATTAAATTTAAATTTTTTTATTTTATTTTGTTTTTTTTTTGTTTTATTTTTTTATTAATTTGTTTATTTTTATTATTTTTTTTATTTTTTTAAATTTTATTGTTTTTTTTATTATTAATTTTATTTTTATTTATTATTATCAATTTTTAATTTTTTATTATTTTATTTTTAAAAAAAATTATCATTTTTAAATTATCTTTTTTTTAAGAATTAAACATTATCATGGAAAAATTTTTTTTTTTTACTTATTCTAAAATTTTTTTTTTTTTAATAAAAATTTCCGGTTTTTTTTTTTTATCATATTTTTTTTATTTAATTTATCATTTTTACAAAAAAATTTTTTCCCTTTTTTTTATGAAATTTTTGTTTTTTCATCATAATTTTTTTTTAAAAAATTTTTTTTAAATTACAAATTTTTTTAAAATTCCACTGCCCCCAATAATTAACTACTATTATTGATATTATTTGATATTATCATTCCATTGTTTATTATTAAATATTTTTTTTATTATTATCCCCCCTCCCATTTTTTAACTGCTTCATAGTCCCATTATTACACTGTTGTTTATTGTTTTTATTATTATTATTAATTGTTATTATTATTATTATTATTATTATTATTATTAATTATATCATCATTATTAACTATTTAATATTATTTATTATCATTATCATTAACTTTTCATTAATATCATCTTTATTTTCTTATCATGAAATTGTTATCGATATATTAAATTATTACATCATTATTATTATTAATATCTTATCATCATTATTATTAATCGTTTGTTTTTTTTTATATTATTTATTATCATTATCATTAATACTATATTGATGAAGATTATGATTTATCATTTACCCTTTTTTTAATTTATTGGTCCCTGATTAATCAATTATTATTGTTTTTTTTTTTATTATTATCATCATTCGTGTAACTATTTTTTTTTGTCATCTATAATATCATCATGATAAAAGGAATCATTAATTGTTTTTATCTCTATTATCATTATTATTATCATCCATCTTCTAATTAATCATTATTAATTTGGTGTTTTTTCTTTTATCATAAGTATTCTATTTGCCATCAGTTTTAATTATCATCATTGCTAATAACACTGTTAATAAAAATTGCCAGAAATGGTTCATACTCTTAATTAACAGCAACTATTTATCATAACAAGCAACTTTTTAATCCTTATAGTTGTTATATTTTGTTTTATCCTCATTATCACCGGAAAACTGTTTTTAACTAGTATAATATCATTGCACTTATACTGTATAACTTCATTTTCGTGTGAAAGATTTTTCTCCATGAAATAAAATATCAAATATCCGAAAACTTACTGTGAATCACCGAACTGTTTTTTTATTCCATTTTTTGAAATTACTTTTACCAGAATATTTACAGAAACATGATTTTTTTGTGCGTCTCCCAACCCCACGTAATCTAAATTCGTAGAAACTAAACTATCAAAGATTATTGTTGGGTTTTTGTGCGTGACGAACGAGCATATCGCGGGAAATGCCGCCCCTTTTCTTTTCGCTCTGCACTTTGGTCGCAGGAGAGCGGGTGCATTTAAAGTGTCCGGCAGGTGGGTCCCAGTGGGGATGGGGGAGGGAAAAAAGTTGGTTCTTTTGGAGCGGTTTTTCCACCCCCGCCCGGCCTGGGTCCAGAGCAGGTCAGTGGGGGAGAAGCCGGCCGGTCCCTTCGGGAAAATCGACTTTTATTGATGTTGTTTTTTAGATTCGTGGTGGCCGTCCTGAGTCCCGGAAATGTGGTCTGTCCCGTGCGAGGGAAAAGTATGAAACCGTCGTGGCAGATTGTCTCGGCTCGAACATCGGCCAGTCTAATTAAACGCAAAACCTTTTCTTCACTGCCATCTGTTTGCTTTTTTGCACGGAGGACAATGATTCTCTTTTTTGAAGAGCATGAAAAGTGAGATTTATTTTTTGGAAAGCCATATAGATTTATTTACTTTTCCTCTCTCCCTCCTCCCCTCACTCTTTTTCTTTCAACAAGGGTCCATCAACTGACCTTGCCTTCAGTCCAGAACACCATGAAATTCATAAGAAGGCGAATACAATGAACTTTTCATAATCTTTAATCTGCAGAATGGGTCGAACATGACTTCCATAAAAAATAATTTAGATTTGCACCATAACGTCCATACAAGTCCACCTGGACAAGCACTTTTTATTATTATTTACTACATTAATTCATTCCAGGATGTTTTATCCTTGAACACTATTTGCAAACCACTGATAATAATTAATGGTTTTAAAAAATACCAATAAAAAAACGGAAAGAAAAAGTTTTTATCAGATAGGTAAATCTACCATTCCATTCAACTCTAACGATGATGCTTTGATATCAGTCGCCTGTTTATTTTTAACAGATTTTTATGCACAGTAATGACCCCCCCCCAAAACATTAATTGGCCAAAATGAGCAATTACTAGTGGGGAAAAGGAAACGCAAAAACGTTCCCTGCTGCCACGTGTCCAACCGTCCCCCATGTCGCCACGTTCCCCCCTCTCCCTTCGCAATGCTCGCCACGTGTCCCCCCCCCAACCCGCCCCCGCAGTCGGGGCTTCCTTGCCCCCCTCCCCTTTGGGGCCA
>NW_023652595.1:0-2500 GCF_015228065.2 Penaeus monodon
TTTTTTGGGTTTATATATTATTTTTTTATTATTTTTTTTTCTATGTTATTATTATTTTTTATATAAATTTATTTTATTTTCTTTATTGTGTGTTGGGGGTTGTGTGTGTGTGTGTGTGTGTGTAAGTATTATTATCTAACATTTTATGTAGTTTTTTTTTATATTTTTTTTAATTATTATATTATTAATTTTATTTTTGGTGTTGTGGTGTGTGTGTGTGTGTGTGTTTGTGTTGTGGTGGTGTGTGTGTGGTGTGTGTTTTGTTCATTAATTATTTTTAATATTTTTATTTTATTATTTATATAAAAATTTATTTATTTATTTTATTATTAAAAATAGTCCGTATTTATGTATATTGTTTTGCAGTATGTTTTGAAAAAAACTAATTTTAAAAACCCATGGCCCTCCATCTTCAGGGAAGGGGGGAGGGGGGGGTGTATAAAGAGAAGGGGAAGGAAAAGCGGTGGTGGCATAAAGGAAAAGGGCGGAGGAGGGGGAAGCGGAAGACATCGACGGGAAAAAAAAGCCGCTTTTCATGTTAAAATTGGCAGTAGCTTGATTAAAGGGGGATTTCACCAATCTCGGGGCTTAAACATCAGGGGAAAGTAAGAAAATTTGCCCTCGATAAATTATCTATAGCTATGCCCCACTGATGCAGAAAGGCGTTGTTGTTGTGCCCCCTGGATCAAGTACCCTTGCCAAAAACGCATTCCAGGAGGAAAAAGGAACAAAGGGCCCCCTTCGGGGTAAGAGGGGCTGATGTGGCCCAGGAAAGCTGAGGAGGGGCAGAGAGGAGTCTCTTTAAAAAGGATCGGGGTAAAAATATGCTGCCCCCTGGATAAGGACGTCGAAAACTGTGCATGCGTTTCCTTTTATAAGAAAGGAAGGGAGTTGTTGTAAACCTCTCTTTCTACCTTGAAAGGGATGGAAAGTAAAAAAGTACTTATCTGGATTGGGGTACATGAGGGGGGAAGAAAAAGATCGTCGCATATCTCAGCAAAACCAAAAGGCCAAGGGAGGGGTTTTACTATTCAAAGTGTGTGTTGTGGTAAAAAAAAAAAAAAAAAAAAAAAAAAAAAAAAAAAAAAAAATTATATTATTATATAAAATATAATATATATATTATATAATATATAATTATATAATATTATATAATATATGCGCGCACACACCACTTAATATGTGTGTGTGTGTGTATATTTAATATATATATATAATATATTTATATATATTATATATATATATTATTTTAAATAAAGTAACACACAACACACACACCCAACACATATATATATAATTTTTTTAAATTATATATAATTTATATATATATTATATAGAGAAGAGAGGAGGAGAGAGAGAGAGAAGCAGAGGAGAGAAGGGAGAGAAGGAAGAGAAAATGTTTGTGTGTGTGTGGTGTGTGTGTGTTGTGTGTCCACACACTTAGATGTGTATGTATGTATATGTATAATAAATTATATTTTTTATATAATATATAAAATTAATAATATATATATATATATATATATTATATTAATATGTACACCCCCACCCCCACAAAAACATACATATAATATATTTATTATATATATAATTAATTATATTAAATATATATATAATTGTGTTTTTGTGTGGTGTGGGGTGTGTGTGGGTGGGTGTGCGGGCGGGCGTGTTGGTGTGTGTGTGTGTGTGTGTGTGTTTGTGTGTGTGTGTGGTTTGTTGTGGTGGTGTGTGTGTGGTGTGTGTGTGTGTGTGTGTGTGTGTGTGTGTGTGTTATTATCATTATCTTTATCATTACTCTTTTTCCTTTTTGGGTTAGCCATACAAAAAACCACAGGGGTTTTTTTTCGAGAACCTCCCCCAAAAGTGTCAGTGCGGGTAAAAAATAATTTAAAAAGAAAGAGTTATAGAAAACCATCAGCTATTTCATATTAACATATTGCTGATTTTTTAAAATTTGTCAGGAGTCGGAGAAGTTGAGATTTTTGAAGACAATTATTGCAAGGCCTACAAATAGCAGAAAAAAAAAGGAAAAAATTTAATTGAGGATTATAGAACCAAAGAAAAAAAGTTAAAGAGGGGGATGTGCATTATGGGTTTTACAATCTTAAAACAAACTGAGAGAGACTCGTCCCCAAACCCCAAAGCAACAGGAGAACTCAATGGAATGAAAGAAGAATAAAGGATCCTAAGTGTGACTCTGGGGAAAGTGCACACAGGAGAGCTACTTAAAATGGGGCGAAAAAATTTTAAAAACATAATAAACGAATAAAAATAATAATAATAATAATAATAATAATAATAAAAATAGATAATAATATATAATAATCATTAAAAATAAAATAAAAATAATAAAATTAATATAATAAAAATATAGCAATATAATAGTAGTATGATAACGATATGTATGATAATATAATTTAATAAAAATCTAAAAAAAAATAATAAAATCAATAATAATAGTATAATATACGAAATGAAAATGATTTAAAAATAATGATCA
>NW_023652596.1:0-5213 GCF_015228065.2 Penaeus monodon
GGCGGGGGTCTGGGGGTGGCCAAACGCTAGAGCGGACGGAATTACATTAGTCGCACAAGCTTGGGATTATCAGGAGATCAGCGAGGATCTGATTATCTGGAAAGGAGACTCGACACGAACGAAAGAGAAAACAGGACAGAGACGAGGATACACAACAAGAGGGGGGAAATGGGAGACACGACCACCACCCACACACAACACACAGGAGCTTAAAATAATATAATAATGATAATAATGAAATAAACTAAAAATATTACACTCCATTTCCTACTACTACTAATACTACTACTACTAATTCCAGTAGTAATAACAACAGTAATTAATAATAAAGCAAATAACAACAATATCATTAATAATAAATGATAATTAGACAATGTATGGGAAATAATAGTACCAACAAAAATAATGACAAAGAAATAAATAATGATATGAATTTAAAATGATAAAAACACCATGGTATTAATGATGATAAATATTAAGAAAAAAAAAAAATAATAATAAGAAGAAGAAAAAAGAAAAAGAATTCTAATAATGGCCCCAATAGTAAATAACATACAATAATATAAGAAGACAAAGATAATCATAATCATACAATAATAATGAAAACAATACTATAATGATTTTAAATTTAAAAAGTAACAATTACAATGGACAATATTAGAAATAAAAAAATAATGAAAAATAATAATAATAATGATAAAAATTTAATAATAATAATATAATAAAATAATAATATAAAATAATAATAATAATAATAATAAAAATAAATAATAATAATAATAATAATAATGATAATAATAATAATAATGATAATAATAATAATAATAATAATATAATATTTTTTTTAATAATTTTAAATAATAATAATAATATGATAATTTTATATATATATATATATATATATATATATATATATATATATATATATATATATATATATATATACACATACAGTGGGGATATTTTTGCTTTTAAACTTTTCTATTTTTTGTTAAAAGTGACGTACACAATGGCTTATTCTTATTGACGGTAACCCATATCTTTTTAAACTACAATATAATATTTTTGAATTGAATAAAGAAAAAATCAAAGAAATATGAAATTTGCATTTATATTTGAAAAATTATAATCTTGATAATCAATTAATTGATTAATAGCCGATCTTTTCAGTCCTGGTCTTTATTTTAATTTTTTCAGATAAATCAGGCAATACAAAAAAAACAACTACTACAACAATAACAACAACAACACACACAAGTACGCACGCACATGTACTTTGCTCGATATAATGTACTCATTCATGAAACGGAATGATCATTGGGATGATCAGCCGTGGCATCCCAGTATTTGGGATGGGTCAGGAGCTGTAAAATAAAACAAAGTAAAAGCCCCGAATTTTTGCTTTGCTCGTAGTTCCATCTAACTAAATGCTATCTCTGTCGTTTGTCGTATGACTAAACTTCCGCCAGACATATTCTGCATCTGCCTTGAACTACCAGTTGCTCAGATAAACGCCTTCTGTAAAAACCACTGCCCTGCTGCCAGCAGTTTCACCGTAACCCTGGCATGGGAGCTCAGGGTGCAGTTCACGTCCTGCCCAGGACAAATATATTGATTTATATCGTGCCATCACCGATGCAATGTCTAACGAATACTTGGAACTACGTTGACCATCATGACTTATATTTAGTATCCCTCCCCAGGGGAGTAGTTATTACGTAGTCATTGTTACTGGTACTCAACCATCATATCTACGTTTGACTCGCATACATGCAAATCCGCGCGCGCGATGTGCGTAACACAAAAGTACCCACACACACACACACACTCGCATGAGGCGGTTTTTTTGTGTGTACACTCGCACGTTTTTTTTATTTATTTGAAATATTTATGTATTCTTATGAAATTTTTAATGACCAATATCATTGCGTTTTCAGCGTTTTTTATCTCTTCCTTTTTGTCTTCCTATTTATGCTCTTCCTGCTTCCTCGCTCTTGTCCTCTTTCTTCTTCGTTTTCTTTTACCTTTCTTCTACCTTTTCCTTTTTTCTCTCTCTATCTATTTATCTCTATCTCAGTTCTTTCTGTATTTCCCTATGCGCCCCAGCCATATATATATCATATATATATTATATATATATATATATATATATATATATATATATATATATATATATATATATATATAAATATATATATAATATATATATAATGTGTGTGTGTGTGTGTGTGTGTGTGTGTGTGTGTGTGTATGTGTGTGTGTGTGTGTGTGTACGTGTGTGTGTGTTTAAATGTGTTTTCTTCTTTCTTTCTTTTTTCTTTCGTTTTTCTTTTAATTTAATTTCTTTTCTTTCTTTCTTTCTGCCTTTTTTTTATCGGGGCAGCCTTTGATTTGCAGATTATAGAAATCTAGTTAGAATTTCCTTTTTCCATAAAATAAAATATTTCCCTTCATTTCCATATAAAATCCGTCATATAATAACGCGCTCTTTTTCCATGGCGAAATGTTTTTCTACCTTTATTTTGGCGGTATATGCACAGTGATATATCATTTCGTCGATTTGTTTATCTAAGTGCATATCTCTCTCTCTCTCTCTCTCTCTCTCTCTCTCTCTCTCTCTCTCTCTCTCTCTCTCTTTCTCTTTCTCTATCTCTGTCCTTCGCTCGCTCTCGATCTCTTTCTCGCTCTCTTAGACTGGTAATATAACGTTATTCAGTAATCGCATTTCATTCATTCAAAAATGTGCTCAACAATTATCCTTAGATAATGGTGTCATACCATAGTCCACCTCGTTTAATATCGCCATCACCATCTCAATAAAAACGGATGCTTACATTTTTTATTTTATTCTGGATATTCTTATTTCATGAATTTACTCATTTGATCTTATTTTCATTATCTTCAACTAACATTCTATACCTTCATATACCTTCCATACCTTGTCCCATTCACACAATACTGCAGTGCATACGAATGATCGCAGCAGGCACACCCAAGCATCACATCTTATACTCCTGTAAACGGTTCTGGATCCGGATTTACTGACGCATACGCATCCGTTCTATTCTAGCTTCTTGAATATTTCCTAAAGACAAGATGTAAATAATTTTGATGAGATGGTGTCGCCCTGTCTAACACCTTTTTTAATTGGTATCGGTTTTCGTGTGGGGCTTGATGGTTCCTGTCACATCTTCGTATATATCTTTCAATATTTTACAATATACCTCCTCTACTCCTTGCCTTCGAACAGCTTCTAGTACTGCTGGTATTTATACAGAGTCAAATGCCTTTTCGTAATCGATGAATGCCATACACAGGGGTTTCCTATATTTATTTTTCTCTTATTTGAGTGAGCGTGTGGATGTGGTATGTTATTGAGAATCCACTGCAGAAGCCTGCCCGTTCTCTAGGCAGGCTAAAAGCCAGACTGTCAGAAATGCGAGCTGTGGTGACTTTTGTGAATAGTTTGTAAGTAACTGAAAGCAGGCTTATGGGTCGGTAGTTTTTTAGATCCTTTCCATCCCGTTTTTATGTATTAAAATAGATGTTGGGGGTTTTCCAGGCTTTCGTAATTTTCCGTTAAGATGGCGTTTGTTAAAAAGATTGGTTAGTTCAATATCTCCTGCATCTATTATAAGGTCTATCTTAACTCCGTCTTCATCTGATGTTTCCCTCTCTTCATGCCTTTAAGCGCTCTTTTTATTTCATATGTCGTGATAGGTACGTCTCTAATTACCGCATTCGATTCTATCCGTGGCTGTTCATTTAAGTTGTATAGATCCCTTGATATATGTCACTTCTCCGTCTGGTTTCTTTATTGCATACTTTTGATTTCCCCCTATTCCGAGTCTCCTTTTAGCTGTTTTCATGTAGGTACTTGATATCAATGTTTTATTTATCATTTGGGGATTGAATTTCCGTGTGTGTGCGTTTATGTATATATATATATATATATATATATATTATATATATATATATATATATAGTATATATATATATATATATGTGTGTGTGTGTGTGTGTGTGTGTGTGTGTGTGTGTGTGTGTGTGTGTGTGTGTGTGTGTGTGTGTGTGTGTGTGTGTGTGTGTGTGTTTTGCGTGTATGTGTGTGTGTGCGTGTATGTGTGTGTGTGTGTGTATATATATATACATATGTATTTAGTTTTTTTTAACGGTAGGTTCATGTTTTAGCGCCGTGGTCACAGCATGATACTTAATTGTAGTTTTCATGTTGTGATGCTCTTGGAGTGAGTACGTGGTAGGGTCCCCAGTTCCTTTCCACGGAGAGTGCCGGTGTTACCTTTTAGGTAATCATTTCTCTCTATTTTATCCGGGTTTGGGACCAGCACTGAATTGGCCTGTCACCTAGTGGCTAGGTAGGCAATCGAGGTGAAGTTCCTTGCCCAAGATTGTATGCATATGTATATATATTTTATATTATATATATATATATATATATATATATATATATATATATATATATATATATGCGTGTGTGTGTGTGTGGTGGGTGGTTGTGGGTGTGTGTGTTTTTGTGTGTGTGTGTGTGTGTTTTTGTGTGTGTGTGTGTGTGTGTGTTTGTGTGTGTGTGTGTGGTGTGTGCATATATATATACATATATATACATAGATATATATACAAATCATATATATATACATATACATATATATACAAATTATATATATATATATATATATATATATATATATATATTATATACATATATATATATTATATATTATATATATATTAATATATATTATATATATATATATATATATATTTTATATATATATATATTATATATGCTGTGTGTGTATCTGTGTATGTGATGTGTGTGTGTGTGTGTGGGGTGTGTGTGTGTGTGTGTGTGTGTGTGTGTGTGTGTGTGTGTGTATGCATATAATATACAAAATATTACATAAATATATATACAAATCATATATATATATACATATACATAAATATATATACAAATTATATATATATATACATATATATATATACATATATATATATATCTATATATATATATATATATATATATATAAAGCGTGTGTGTATCTGTGTATGTGTGTGTGTGCGTCGTGCGTGCGTGGTGTGTTGTGTGTGTGGGTGTGGGTGTGTGTGTTTTGTTGTGTTGTGTGAGTGTGTGGGGGTGTGTGTGTGTTGGTGTGTTGTGTGGTGTGTGGTGTGTGTGGTGTGTGTGTGTG
>NW_023652597.1:0-5212 GCF_015228065.2 Penaeus monodon
CCTCTCCATTCAATATGATGGTGGCGAGGCCATAATTTGGAAAAGTGTGGCTTCCAGATTTCATTGTACTCTTCTAGCAACTTAATCATGGCATTATGATTAAGATGCTTTATAATTTCATATCGAATCTCATCGGGGTCAGGGGATGTTCCTCTACAGGCTTCTAGGACTCCGACAAGCTTAGATCTTTATTGTAATCAAAGTCATTTCCTGTGAATAGGTTGGAGCTCAGCCGCTTCCTTGATAGCCAGGAATGCGGGATGGTAGTTGTCTGAGCTGCTTGTATGGGAGAACTGCCTGGCGAGTGCATTAGCAATCTCTAGGTGAGTCGAAATTAGTACCCTCGTGGATGATGTTATTAATTTTGAAAGATATATTTTTTATTGATTTTATTGACAGTGGACCAAACCTCTGATATTTTGGTATTGCTATTAATTGTAGAGACAAAGCTCTGCCAGGAGTCCCCCTGCGGCAATCTGGTGTCCACCGTGGAACTCTATGCTTAATGCTATCTGTCGAAGTTTTAGGAACTCTGAATATTGTTTACTTTATCATCAATGGTTTCTCCAACATGTTCGAGCTTGACGCTCCTAGTGAAGGCGACCCAGTCTGCTCTTTTTACGTTAAATTTTGGGTTGCTGAAGGCATTCTCACTGTGTCGCATGAATATTCAAATAGGAGGATGATCGCTTCCCAGCGAGTCGACAATGGTGTGCCACAGGCCCTTGTCTGCTATTGATGAAGAGACCAGTGATAGGTCAATAAAGCTCAAATTACCTGAAGGGATTGAAAACTCTTAACTTGGTATCACCTAACAGCAATAGCTAAGAGAGTAAGGCAGTTTTCCGTCCTCTCCCCCCCCCCCCCTCAGTGGAAGCCTGGTTGCGTTCTCCAGTACCACACAGGGATCGAATTATGTGGAGGACACAACCTTACCGCCGAACATTGCCAAGGCGAAGGACGGTAATTAAATGCCCACCCTCAAGCGAATACGGGAGTTCACGAAGAACTCCGGCAGGCTTAGGAAAGTCACATTAAGGGGAAAAGTTTAAATAAAAGAAAAAGTGCGCCCAAAGGACGCCCAGACTACTGGGTCTCCCTACCCAGGGGTCAACACCCACCCTAGTGTAGAAGAGAGCTGCGGTCTGAGGTGGGTGCTGACTACGCCTACTGTAGCCTCGTGTCACCTGCAAAACCAAGAGCACTTAAAGTGCAGGCAAAGCATAGAAAGTGCAAAAAGGAGTCTGTAATTATAGGTTTTACTTTATTTCAAAATGCTTTATCGAACTCAGAAGCAATAAAAGTCAAGCGAGACGGTAGCTCTTTGGCACAAGACGTTTTATTTATTGCTGCTGCGTTTATACAAGGTGTTCGCTCATCAAAATCTGAAACACGAGTCGCGTTTATTTTATAAAAGTCAGGCATATATATATACAAGAGGATCACAGAAAAGGAATAACCAATCACAAGCGGCCACCCCCGCGTGATCAAGGGGCGTGGCTTGCCTGGCGAATGGCGAGCACCCGTCTGCTCGTGTGAGCATAGCTGTGGCTCGCCTGGGGAATGGCGAGCGCCACTCGCGTGAGTGATCAACGCTTGTAACTGCGGGGTCGAGCAAACTAGCGACCGCGGTTACAATATTCACACTCTTTGGGAAACCCAACTAACTAGTAGTTGCTCAAATTGAAACAAGCAAACTTGTATTTTCTAATAGACTGTTAGAATATGGATGTGACTGCTCAGAGAAACACCATAACTTAAGAATAATAACAGAAAAACTTTGATTAGATTTAGCACAAGATAAAGGACATTCAGATTAACCAAAAACGCATTAACATATTGTTTTGCTAATTATCACTTTTGACTTCGTACTTCCATAACCCTGCAAGCACACACATACAAAATGATAAAGCATCTATATATTCATTGTAGCATCAGATAATGTTCTATAATGAGAATATGATGTAGCGTGTTTCCCGTTTATTTAAATCAGTGTTTAGTGACGAAAATAAAATAAACCTAGTCACTTCATTAGTTCGATCAGCCACCAGTAGATGGTGTAGCCACGGCCCACGAGAAACATTTCAAAGATTTTTAATGGATTTTGTTGCCATACATAGATGCTTAAAGAATGGAGCGTTTTCATATTCAAGAAATATGCAGATATAACTGAATATTGTGTTGAAAGAAGGGGGAAATGCTGCCTTACATCCATATGTGTTGCCATTTCGATAAACATACAATTCCAGGAAACCGCATTCGAGAAACGGCGTGGATATTGTTCCAGCACCGGATCCCATAACATCTCGGCTATTCATCCGGCACGCATGCGCATTATCGACTTTGGCGCCATTCTGAAGGTTTAGCAGCAGTTCGTGGGGAAATGTATCGAGGATGGATCGTTTTAGAGTTGGAAACGAATTTGAAAGTTTTGCTGCGTTACCAGATAGTCTATCAAATTTCAAGAAAGTACTTTCGCACAATTTTATGTGAAAGATTAAACAAACATACTCTCGCACTTGCGCAAATGCAATAACTTAACCATTTCACGCAAGATTTATTGCCGGATCTAGTGTCTGCTTAGATATTTTTCCGGCATTTTCCGCCTGTGCTGACGAGCTTTTCCCCGGCAATACTATTCCAAGCCCAGGGTCAATGCTACATTTCACTTTAAATTTTCTTGAAGTATTTATTATAATCCTGAGCCATTCAGAGAAGACTCATAAATCGATTTTTCAAGGATAACGTCCTTTGGTTGAGACCCCCCTCTTCATAACGTCCATGAATAAACGTTTTTAAACGCCCTTATAAGACATTTTTTTAGGCCATTTGAGATGTTATGCACTCTGCACTATTCTAAAAAAATTATATTGTTAGATTGAGTAACATAAGCTAACAAAGCAACAACTTTGGCCTATTTTAAAAAATGTTTCATAACCTCCACCCCCTAAATGTCCAAAGGACGTTTTCTGTGAAAAAATTGCCGGATGAATAGCCGAGATGTTATAGGATCCGGTGCCGGGAACAATATCCACGGCGTTCGAAAAAATGCCACTATAGAGTCAACGATAATCAATACTACATGTTTTGTTATTATTTGTTTGAAGAAAACGAAAGATCAAATGGCTTAGTTTTTCCGAAAATTGATACTAATACTTATTGGTCATTTATATTCTACCAGTCACACTCTTTGTTACAAACAACTATAGATTTTCGCCTCATTTGGATCCACGTGGAAAACAGCCACGTGGTCCACTGGTAACTGAAATAGAATTATCCACATCCTGTAACAGAAATAGAATTAACCACATCTTATATTACACGAGACATGTCTAGTTATAATCGGGCCGCGCGGAGGTCACTGTTAGCTGCCCGGAGAGAGGGCGGAGCTGACCTTAGCGCAGTGGTAGCTTAGCACGAACTCACGTCAAACGAGGTCAGATATAAAATGTGACCTCCGCCCTCGCTGAGCGGGTTCTTATTTGGAACATTTGGATCCACGTGGAAACAGCACGTGGTCCACTGGTAACTGAAATAGAATTATCCACATCCTGTAACAGAAATAGAATTATCCACATCTTATATATATGTTAGATTGAGTAACATAAGCTAACAAAGCAACAAAAAAAAAAAAAAAAATGTTTTCATAACATTCTATAACTTCCAACTTCAAAAACCTCCACCCCCTAAATGTCCAAAGGACGTTTTCTGTGAAAAAAAGATTGCCGGGTGAATAGCCGAGATGTTATGGGATCCGGTGCCGGGACATTATCCACGGCGTTCGAAAAAAAAATCCCCCCTATAGAGGCAACGAAAATTTAATACTACATGTTTTGTTATCATTGTTTGAAGAAAACGAAAGATCAAATGGCTTACGTAGTTTCCGAAAATTGATACTAATACTTATTGGTCATTTATATTCTACTAGTCACACTCTTTGTTACAAACAACCTGAGGTTTCCACCTCATTCATAAAAATACTATTTACGAAGTGGTGCCAGATGTACAAAAGTGGGACCCAGCAAGTGTACTGAAATATAATTCGGCAATTGTACACACACACACACACATATATATATATATATGTGTGTGTGTGTGTGTGTGTGTGTATGCATACATATATTATACACAGGGGAGAGCGGTGATGATTCGGACAGGTGGATGGTTCGGACAGAGCATTTCCTGAAAAACCTATGGGACCCACAGTCCCGGGAAATCGCAGGAAATTGCGAGATATTGTTTACTAGACTCACACATTGTTTCGAAGCGTTGGCGTGCATACTTGTTTTCGGAGGTCAGTTTATGTGTTTTATGCAATTCTCATGTATTTTATGGAGTTATTATCATATGTGGTACTGCCGTGGAATATACCAGGTGTTAGGAAACTCAATATTGTGGGGAAATCTGTGTTGTATGGCGAAGATATTGCAGTGTATACGTGATCGAAAATTTGGTCAATATTTCGAAAAAAGGGAGGGGGTTACTTTCCAAACAATTTTGATATTTTTCTGTATGAAATCCATTGCTTTCAACGATTCTAGGCGTTGTTCCTTGTGCAAATGATTCGTTGAGGAGATATGATCACCATCTCCATCGACAATCTTGATTTGATTACCCCGATAGCAGGGGAGAGCATGAAGTATCAGGGAAATTATGTGGTAAAACAGGCTGAAATAGAATGAATACAGAACAAAAAAAGACGTAAAAAACACTATGAAAAGTAATGAAAATCACATTGTGAAACTCTACGGACATGCCCGCCATCTTTGAAAGCCTACAGACCGACAGTTGTAAGCCTAGTAACACCAAAGCAGGACGTCATCAGGATTTCTCCAGTGTTCTGGACGATTTTACGGGGATAAACCCCCTCAACTGGGTTGTCCTTATACTCAGAGTGTGCGTGGTGTGTGTGTGTGTACATACACCAAAGTGTGCGTGGTGTGTGTGTGTGTGTACATACACCAAATTGTGTCGGATATTATGGTCAGGGACTCTAGTGCTTAGTAAAAATTAGAATACTGAGTGTGATGCTAAGGTAACAGGGTGCTGTACCAACGACCGTTGGCGAGACCTGGTGAATGTATGTGTGACAGCACTTGACCTGGCGCTCGCACCCTCCCCGCGCCCGACCGCAGGGAATTAATCACCCAAGAAGCCGGGACGGGACGCGCTCGATGCCCCCCCGCCAGTGCCACATCACTGGGTACCACAT
>NW_023652598.1:0-5212 GCF_015228065.2 Penaeus monodon
AGAAAAGGTAGAGTAACTAACTTGTGAAAAATAAGGAAAAGACTGTCTTTTGGTGTATTTCGTCCCCTGCCTCGCCACTTGGCGTTTCCCCTCGTGGTGTTCTGGGACGCTGTGGTGCTCGGTGCCTCTTGGAGCTGTTCAGTGTTCACGACCCTGTGGATAACACGCCGTCTGCCTAGCCTGCCTTGTGTTGGTGGCAGAGAGACGAGGCGGACCGGCGTAACAATAATGATAATAAAATAATATAATAATAATACAATTATAATGATAATAATAATAAAAATAATAATAATATTACTATTGTTGTTATTCCCATTATTATCAAAATTAACATTATAATCATAATTTTATCAAAATTCGTTTTTTTCTTATCATCATTGTTATAATTAATACAGTTATGAGGACTAATTATCCTAATAATGACCAAAATCATAATCATTTTCAATATTATCGTGTTGATTGCAATTATTACAGTTATAATATATGTATATATAATATAAAATATATATATATATAAGATTATATATTATATAAAATAAAACATACATATATTTATATTTGATAATTAAACTAATATAAAAGGGGAAGAAAAACCCACAATACAAAAACTTGATTTATTGAAACTGAGACTACAGTTTCGAAATCCACCTGGATTCCATCTTAAGGTTTTTCTTCCATTGTATCAACACGGAAGAGTGTTTTGCTATTCATACTAATAATAGAAATAATAACAATGATAGTGATAAAATAAGAGAAATAATAATAACAACAATTTTACTTTTATTATTATTATTATTATTATTATCATTATTATTATTATTATTATTATCACTATTGTCATTGCTATTATGATTTTTTTTTTTGCAATAATAATAATAATTATTAATAATAATAATAATAATAATAATAATAATAATACTCAATAATAACAGTATTACACCCGTGTGCTGCGAAATGCAGCGGTAGCGATCTCGTCTAGCAATCTGGCTGATCTGCGTTCAAGTCCTTCGCCGCCACTAGATGGTAAGCCTGGCTATTCCTGACACACGGAGATAATTTAGAAGCAAAATGAAACAACAGTAGTCGCAATGGAATAAAACAAAATTATTATTATTGTTATAATAATAGTAATAATAATTATTATTATTATTGTAATTATAATTATTATCAATGTAATTATTCCTATTATTATCAAAATTATGATTATAGTTTTATTAAAATTCTCATTCCTCTCAGTTTTATCATCACTGCTATAATTAATACAGTTATGAGTACCATTATCATAATTGCCCTAATAATGAGCAAAATCATCATTGAAATCGAAAAAATGGCATTTTGGAGCCAACTCTGAAAGGGGATTTTGGGATTTTTTCCCCTGATTTATTATAATTGGAAACTAATATTGTTGCCATCAGTATCAATATCATTACCATCATTATTTACATTATCATCATTATTATCATCATAATCATAGGCCTTAGGCCTTATTTCCGCTGACAAAAATTGTTTTTACGACACTAGAAACTGTCGTTAATTTCATTCGGGTCGCGGCAGCAACGTGCCAATGTTCCTATGCTGTTGCCAAAGGCTCGACTCCACCTATATTCCTAAGAATCGTGCTTAAATTGAAGAATCTGATTTTATTTTGAATTTTATTAAATTATCAACCACTGTTTTACTGATATTACATTAGGAAAAATACCCGTATATGCAATCCTTCATTATGAACCTTACAAATAAAATTATTTAGAACTACCGAAAAGAGTTGAAAATGCACGGGCCCTAATCGCCTCCCATCATACTTTTTCTTCGGCTATCGACATTGGTATCGGACGTCACACCCCTTTAAATGTTTTGAATGTCACTTTTTATCAGTTGATATTAATTACATTTAAAAGGATTATTGAGTTTACGCCTTCATATTCAATTATACGTACATAAGAAGTAAACTGATTATGCAGAACATGACAGAAATTTCCGTAATATTCTGCAAATGTATTTTGCATGTTTTCTTTTCAATTTCCATTTATTATGGGGATATGTAATGTAATATATATAGCATCTACATCTATGACCATAATGTGATCCTAAGAAATATCTCTCGATACTTTTCACTAGATCGTTATGCTCTAGCAACAAAATATTTATCTTGAAAATCTACACTACTATCGTAGTGAAAATATTTTCATATTAATAAGGCCATGGCCTAGAAGAACGAAACTCAGGTTTATCTTTCGTATGCCTACACAGCTTCATGTTTTTTTTCACACAATGTGTCTGAATGGTCAAAAGAATATTACGGAAATTTATATTGTGTTTAACATAATTAGTTTACTTGTGTGTTATAACTGAATATGAAGGTGTAACCTTTTAATTGAAATTAATATCAATTAATAAAAAGTGACATATCCAAAATATTTAAGGGAATGTGACGTCCGACACCGATGTCGATAGACGAAGGAAAGTGTATGATGGGAGGCGCTAGGGCCCGCGCATTTTCAACTGATTTCGGTAGTTTTGAGACGGTTTATCTGTAATTCTAAGGTGTTAATAACTAAGAACTTGTATATAATTATTTCCTTATATAATATCAGTAAAACAGTGGTTGATAATTTATTATAATTAAAAAATAAAATCATATTCGTCAACTTAAGCACGATTCTTAGGAATAGGGGTGGAGTCAGGTCTTTGGCAACAGCGTAGGAACATTGGCGGCGTTGATGTCGCGACTGGCCCGGAGAAGTGTCGCGAATGAAATTAGCGACAGATTCTAGTGTCGTAAAACAGTTGTTGTTGTTTTTTTGTCAGCAGAAATAAAGCCTGAGGCCTCCTATTTCCGCCACCCACTTAACGGGAGCCGCCATCTTGGACCAGGGAGTACTCTCCCAGATGTGTTTACAGTGCATGGCGTCCAGTATTGCTAGGAGACAGGAGTCCTGGAAGTTGAGCTATGCTGCACGCTGCGCCCTGCAGCTAACAACACACCTCTTTGGTCCTTTATTCTGGTTAGACAGGTGGCTTGATCAAGGTCCGGTCAAGTCAGTTACTGAAACTGTTAGAGGAACTAAAGAATGTAGTGCCAGTAAAAGGTTTTAAGAAGAAAGTTGATGGTTTGGAACAGTCGACACCAGCTCTCCATCTAACTTTTGAAATGTTAGTCCTTCCAGAATCAGTTAAGTTGGCATGGTACCACCTCAAGGTAAAGCCATATGTGCCCAATCCTATGTGGTGCTTCCGCTACCAGGGTTATGGAGCCAACTCCTGCCATTTTAAGGAAAATGGACAACCTAGAGTGTCTGTAAAGTGTGGAACAACAGGTCATCAAGAAGATGACAACTGTCCAGGCCCAATATGCTGTTACCACTGCAAAGCAGCTTCTTCAAAGAATGTAAAAAGTACAAATTTGAAAAGGAAGTGTTGTTAATAAGGAGCAATGAGAAAGTTTTTATCCAGAGGCAAAGCGACGTGCCTGTGTGCTGTTTGCACAGCCAGATAAGTCCTTTGCCTTCGTTCTACCCCATCCTCCTTCCCACCATCCCTTGCCCTCCAATACTTCTTGCACCGCACACTCTGCCACTACCTTTAAACCTTAGTCCTCAATTGTTGAAACTGCCTCTGGTGAGTTGTTCAACCAGAAATGGAGTAGGAGTGAGAAGTCTATTGAGGAGACTCCTCCCAAAGTAAGGACTTTGGAATCATCAGTATAGGCTCCAGAGGCCTCAATGGTGACAGCTCCAACTGCCACCACATCCACAGGGGCCTCTGCTGCTAGGCAGAATGCCCTGAGCAAAGGGCTCAGGTCCAATCTTTGCCCAGGCAAAGGAAATCCTGAGCCTATTAAAAAGACTCAGAGCCGTCAGGCAGGGCTCTAGGGCCTCAACGGTGACAGCTCCAGCTTCTACCACATCCACAGGGCCTCCGCTGCTAGGTAGAATGCCCCTGAAGCAAAGATTCAAGTCTTTTCCTTTGCCCAGGCAAAGAGATTCTGAGCCTGTCAAAAGGAATCCTGTGGAACAGTTCCACAGGTAAACTCCTCAAACTTTCTCCCAAGTTCCTGGAAAGGGACAGCCAAAAGGTGTGGAGCAACCTTGACCACAGGTGCTCCCAAAACACCTTATGAAGGGTATTTTGAAGAACTGGATACCCTAACCCAATAAATTGTTAGGAATTCATGCAAAATGGGAAAAACTGCAACATTTGTACTTCATGTAACCCAGCTTTTGTATGACCAGGGAAATCTTCCATTTCCCTAAGGATTCCAAATTAAAGCCTATTATGGAACCTTTAATAATGAACCTCTGGAGGAGTATCAATAACTGTTGCATCCATCTACCTATCTCCCCATAATCTCAAAATAGATGATTTGGAAATCTACTTGGGGAGTTGCTACATCCCTTTCTACTTTTGGGAGATTTCAATGGTCGCATCACCTCTGGGAGCCTTCGTGCAAACCCCCGAGGAAGGGCCTTGGGGACCTTGTTCTTAAGAGAATGCAGTTTTACTGAAAAGTGACACTCCCACACCATTTCCAATTCAAACTGGGAATTCTCCAATACCTGTCCCAAATTTGGTTCACCTGATAAAACAGATGAATTTCACTTGGCAAGTCATGGAACAACCACTTTCCAATACTTTTGGAGGGGGTAAATGGTATTCCAGCCATGGGTGCAGAGATGGTGACTTGAACATAGAAAACTGGAATTTTTTTTAGATCAACTACAGTGTTGCAAAGATCTGTGAATATTCCAGTGTGTTCAAGGGTGCTGTTAATCACTTCATGTCACGAAATTTACCTTGCAGCAGAAGCATCCACTCCCAAAAGTAGCAGCAGTACCGTTGACCTCCGTACCATGGTATCTGATGAGTGCCAACCATTGTCAGAGCAAAAAAACTAGCATACAAAGAGTACTCATTATGATTAATCTCATTTAACGTATCTTGTTTTTCATGCTTACATTTCTAG
Organism: Penaeus monodon; assembly: GCF_015228065.2. NCBI lineage: Eukaryota > Metazoa > Arthropoda > Malacostraca > Decapoda > Penaeidae > Penaeus > Penaeus monodon. The sequence continues at coordinate 4,964 of NW_023652598.1, forward strand.
CCCTCCAGATTATGTCGATCCCACTGAGCTAGTAGCTCTTCCAATTCATATTCGAATTTCTTTTTCTGATCTCCCATTATCCGTGAGTGTTGAGCCTAAGTAGGTGAAACTCTTGACCTGTTCAAACTTTATTCCATCCACCATCACATCTGCTACTTGCCATAGGTGTTCTCTGGTTTTCCAAACAAACCCTCACTTACTTTTCTCTGTGCTAATCTCCATTTTGTATTTCTTGCAGTTTCTCTAGTC
>NW_023652600.1:5000-20000 GCF_015228065.2 Penaeus monodon
ATCACTCCTCCCATTCCTCCATCACACCATCACTCTCCATTTCCTCCATCAACACCATCACTCTCCCATTCCTCCATCACACCATCACTCTCCCATTCCTGCCAGCACACCATCACTCTCCCATTCCTCCATCCTCCTCAGCATAAACATTGTCTCCATCCCACCATCACTCTCCATTCTCCATCACACCATCACTCTCCAGATTCTCATCACACCATCACTCTCCCATTCCTCCATCAACACCATCCACTCTCGCCATTCCTCCATCACACCATCACTCTCCCATCCTCCCTCACACCATCACTCTCCATTCCTCATCACACCATCACTCTCCCATTCCTCCCATCACCCATCACTCTCCCTTCACTCATCACACCATCACTCTCCCATTCCTCTCCCATTCCTCATCACACCATCACTCCCTCCACTCCTCCATCACACCCATCACTCTCCCCATTCCTCCATCCACACATCCTCTCGCCATTCCTCCATCACACCATCACTCTCCCATTCTCCTCACACCATCACTCTCCCATTTCCTCCCTCACACCATCACCCTCCTTCCCTCCATCACATCATCACTCTCCCATTCCTCCATCACAACATCACTCTCCCATTCCTCCCATCGACACCATCACTCTCCCATTCTCCATCACTCCTCCATTCCTCCATCACAATACCATCACTCCTCCCATTCCCTCCATCCACAACCACACTCTCCCATTTCTCCATCCCCCATCACTCTCCATTCCTCCATCTACAGAACCATCACTCTCCACATATCCTCATCACACCATCATCTCCCATTCCTCCATCACATCCATCACTCTCGCCATTTCCTCTCAATCCTCTCCCCACTTCCTCCATCACCATCACTCTCCCATTCCTCCATCACACATCACTCTCCCTTCCATCATCACACCATCACTCTCCCATTCCCTCCATCACACCATCACTCCTCCAATTTTCCTCCATCACACCCATCACTCTTCCCATTCTCCTCACGAAAAATTAATATAAAACTAGGGAGTATATAGTACTTCTAATATTATACAACTGATTCCCTCTATTCCTTGCTCTCTAATACTTTTTTTTTTAACGATGGCTCATGTCCCTGGAGCCGCCGTGGTCACAGCGATACTTAATGTAGTTTTCTGTTCTGATGCTCTTGGAGTGATTACGTTGGTAGGTCCGGTTCCTTTCCACTAGAGTTGCGGGTGTACCCCTTTTTTAGGCTTAATCGTTCTCCTCTATTTTAATCCGGGCTTGGACCAGCACTAGACTTGGGCTGGCTTGGCCACCCAGTGGCTAGGTAGTCAATCGAGGTGAAGTTCCTTGCCCAGAGGGAAACAACGCGCCGCCAGTGGACTCGAACTCAGATTGTCGTCGTGACAGTCTTGAGTCCGATGCTCTAACCACTCAGCCACCAGCCTCCTCGCATAATTTCTACAGAAGTTAAATGCTTTTTCTATGTTCATTTATTTTCCTCTCAGTATATGTTAGTGCCTAGCTGTGGTCTATTTGTTGATAGTCCACTGTGAAAACCGGTCTTTTCTCAAACTTGGTTAGAATCCAGAGTGTCTGAAATGCGATTTGTGGATGACGTTTGTACCTGTTTGCAGATAACTGGATTGCAGTTTCCTAGCAAGAGTTAGATTATGCCAACTCGAAGTTTGAAAATATTGAGAAAATTAAAGATTCCCGCTGAGATCGTTGCAAAAACATCGTGTGATCGCCCCTTTACGGGTCGGCAATAATTTCTTTAAATCTCCTTTTTACTAATCAAATAGCTGTTTCACCTTTCAAGGCAAGGGGAGTTTTAACCGTTGATAAGGCATTTTGTTGAAAAGATTTTTCTCATTTCAGTGTTGCACATTTCTAGCATCTACAATCTAAGGTTTTATAATTCCAATCGTCGTTACCTGGTGTTTTCCCCTTTCTTTGTGCCTTTTGAGCGATCTTTTTATTTCTTCTGCTGTGATGTTAGGTACATATCTAATTACCCGCGTTTACTTTTTGCCCTGACTCTCCATTGCTGCTTTTATAATCTTGTATAAGTCTTTTATTACTTTCATAGAATTTTATACCAAGTCATCCTCTCCGTCCTGGTTTCTTTTACGTGCATACAACTGCTTTTCTTATCTCCAAGTCCTTATGTTTTAGCTGTTTTTAATGCGGGTATTTGAAATGACTGTTTCAATATGTTTTAAATGTTTTGTTTTGCGTAAATCATCCCTCTTATTATTATATTTGTTTAATTCTGCTAATTCCTATTTTGTCCCCGTTTGACAATATTTTCATTTTTTGCATATTTAGTTTTCTACGCGAGGGCTAACTGGAGCTTTGCTTGTTATTTTTTTTACCGCTTACTTCAAGTACGTGTCTTGTGTTTGGCATTTTCAACTTCTTGTTGATTTTGGTCAGTGTTAAATCCCCTTCTTAAAAAGTGCGTATTTGTTTATGAAATGTACGACTAAATGCTCGCCCTGGTCTTCAAGTTATAGGAAGGTAGCGGCTTGCGTAGGTGTTTGATTCCTTCCCCTTCTGAGGGTGTAATTTATTTTTTTCCTCTGACCATTCAGTGTCGCTACCAGCACTTACTTTAGTAATAACCTTTTTGAAATAATGAAGTCAACTTCGTTTTGATGCCAGATGGCGACCTACCTGGTCCCCTTCCGCTCATTTTTTTTCGATAATGTATTCATGATATCTGAGGGATCGAGCCTCAACGAACTTGGATTAGCATTTGTGCTTTTCTCATTTCTGGTGCCTAGTACTGTTTTCCCATAGAGGTTTCTAATATGTAGACCTGCCTTATGTGTTATGTACGCATGCAGACACAGATGTCTCAACCCTCACATACCATAAGTAATGCGTATTACTCATTTCCGTGAACATGTACTGCACACACCTCCTCCTCTTTCACACAACACACACGCACACACAACACCCACAGCACACACACACACACACACACACACACACAACCACACACACCCACACACACACACCAACACCACACAACACACACACACACGGTACACACACACACACACACACGTACACACACACACCACACATATATATATTAGTATAATATATATATATTTTTATATTATAGATGATAGATAGATAGATAGATGCTGGATAGATAGATGATAGATAGATAGAAGATAGATAGTTTGATAGATAGATAGATAAGATTAGATAGTAGATAGTTAGACAGATAGATTCTAAGCTCATACACACATATTATTGTGCATACATCCGCATGCCCACCACATCTACACATGCACACATACATATATAAACGCATATCCCCCAAAACCCCTCACCCTCCCATTCCCATACCCATCACTCTCCATTCCTCCATCACACCATCATTTCCCCATCCTCCATCACATCATCACTCTCCCACTCCTCCATCACATCATCACTCTCCCATTCCTCCATCACACCATCACTCTCCCATTCCCTCCATCACACCATCACTCTCCCATTCCTACACCACCTCTTTCTCCATCACACCATCATTCCCACATTCCTCCATCAACCATCACTCTCCATTCCTCCATCACACCATCACTCTCCCATTCTCCATCACACCATCACTCTCCATTTCTCCATCACACCATCACTCTCCCATTCTCCATCACACCATCACTCTCCCATTCTCCATCACACCATCACTCTCCCATTCCTCCATCACACCATCACTCTCCATTTCTCCATCACACCATCACTCTCCCATTTCTCCATCACACCATCACTCTCCCATTCCTCCATCACACCACACTCTCCACCCCCATTCACACCCATCACTCTCCCATTCCTCCATCACAGAAAAAATATATAAAACTAGAGGAAGTGATATATTACTTCTAATATTATACAACTGATTCCCTCTATTCCTTGCTCTCTAATAACTTTTTTTTTAACGATAGGCTCATGTCTGAGCCGCCGTGGTCACAGCATGATACTTAATTGTAGTTTTCATGTTCTGATGCTCTTGGAGTGAGTACGTGGTAGGGTCCCCGGTTCCTTTCCACGGAGAGTGCCGGTGGTACCTTTTTTTAGGTAATCGTTCTCTCTATTTTATCCGGGCTTGGGACCAGCACTGACTTGGGCTGGCTTGCCCACCCAGTGGCTAGGTAGGCAATCGAGGTGAAGTTCCTTGCCCAAGGGAAACAACGCGCCGGCCAGTGACTCGAACTCAGATTGTCGTCGTGACAGTCTTGAGTCCGATGCTCTAACCACTCAGCCACCACGCCTCTCGAATAATTTAAACAGAGTTAAATGCTTTTTCCTATGTTCATTTATTTTCTCTCATGTATATGTTAGTGCCTAGCTGTGGTCTATTGTTGAGAGTCCACTGTGAAAACCTGTCTTTTCTCTAAACTTGGTTAGAATCCAGAGTGTCGGAAATGCGAGTTGTGATGACTTTTGTAAACTGTTTGCAGATAACTGATTGCAGGTTTCCTAGCAAGGAGTAGATTATGCCAACTCGGAAGTTGAAAATATTGGAGAAAATTAAAGATTCCGCTGAGATCGTTGAAAAAAAAATCGTGTGATCGCCCCTTTACGGGTCGGCAATTAATTCTTTAAATCTCCTTTTTACTAATCAAAATAGCTGTTTCACCTTTCAAGGCAATGGGAGTTTTACCGTTGATAAGGCATTTGTTGAAAAGATTTTCTCATTTCAGTGTTGCAACATTTCTAGCATCTACTAATCTAAGGTTTATACCAATACCGTCGTTACCTGGTGTTTCCCCTTTCTTTGTGCCTTTGAGCGCTCTTTTTATTTCTTCTGCTGTGATGTTAGGTACATATCTAATTACCGCGTTTACTTTTGCCCTTGACTCTCCATTGCTGCTGTATAAATCCTTGTATAAGTCTTTTATTACTTTCATAGAATTTTATACCAGTTCTCCGTCTGGTTTCTTTACTGCATACAACTGATTTTTCCTTATTCCAAGTCTTTGTTTAGCTGTTTTAATGCTGGTATTTGAAATGACTGTTTCATATATGTTTTAAATGTTTGTTTTGCGTAAATCATCCCTCTTATTATTATTATTTGTTAATTCTGCTAATTCTATTTTGTCCCTGTTTGACAATATTTTCATTTTTGCATATTTAGTTTCTACCGAGGGCTAACTGGAGCTTTGCTTGTTATTTTTTACCGCTTACTTCAAGTACAGGGTCTTGTGTTGGCATTTAACTGCTTGTTGATTTGGTCAGTGTTAAAATCCCCATTCTTAAAAAGTGCGTATTTGTTTAAGAAGTTAAGACTAAATGCTGTCGCCCTGGTCTTCAAGTTAGATGAAGGTAGCGGCTTGCGTAGGTGTTTATTCCTTCCCCTTCTGAGGTGTAATTTAATTTTTTGCCTCTGACCATTCAGTGGTCGCTACCAGCACTTACTTTAGTAATAACCTTTTTGAAATAATGAAGTCAACTTCGTTTTTGATGCCAGATGGCGACCTCCATGTCCACTTCCGCTCATTTTTTTTCGAATAATGTATTCATGATACTGAGGGATCGAGCCTCAACAAACTTGATTAGCATTTGTCCTTTCTCATTTCTGGTGCCTATTACGTGGTTCCCAATAGAGGTTTCTAGTATGTAGACTGCACTTATGTGTATGTACGCAGTGCAGACACAGATGCTCACCCTCACATACCATAAGTAATGCGTATATACTCATTTCCGTGAACATGTACTGCACACACATACTCTCTTTCACACACACACACACACACACACACACACACACACACACACACACACACACACACACACACACACACACACACACACACACACACACACACACACACACACACACACACACGTACACACACACACACACACACGTACACACACACACACACACATATATATATATATATATATATATATATATATATATATAGATAGATAGATAGATAGATAGATAGATAGATAGATAGATAGATAGATAGATAGAAGATAGATGTAGATAGATAGATAGATAGATAGATAGATAGATAGTTAGACAGATAGATATCTAAGCTCATACACACATATAATTGTGCATACATCCGCATGCCCATCCACATCTACACATGCACACATACATATAGAAACGCATATACACACATACATTACATACAATTACACATATTCACACACACACACACACACACACACAGATATATATATATATATATATATATATATATATATATATATATATATATATATATATATATCATCATCATCATCATCATCACCATCATCATCATCAGCCTGGGTCAGTCCACTGCAGGACGTAGGCCTCTCCCAATCTTTTCCAACTTTGTCTGTCTTCTGTTTTTTTTCCAGTCTCGGCCCCAAATTTCGTTATTTGCCACGCCATCTTGTCACTGGTCTGGGCTTTGGTCTCTTTATATTATCTATAACCCAGTCTGTTACATTCTTTGTCCATCTGTTATCCTGTCTCCGATGTATGTGACCTGCCCATTGCCTTTTTTTTTTTTTTTTTTGATGCTCGCAAGTATATCTTCTATTTTTATTTGTTCCCTGATCCACGTCATCCTCATCCTATCTCTTAGGTTAATTCCCAGCATCAGTCTCCCCATCCCTCTCTGGGCACTTATTAGTTTCCTCTCCAGTAATTTGGGTTGTAGTCCATGTTTCTGATCCATAGGTCATAACTGGTAGGACACATTGGTTAAAGACTTTTCTTTTTAAACATAATGGCAAGGAGCCTCTTAGTATGCTACTGTGTCTGCCAAAGGCGCTCCAGCCTAGACTGATGCGTCGCTTAATTTCCTCTTCGCTAGATGTGTTTGTCTGTACGAGTTGTCCTAGGTATATATACTTGTTCACTACCTCTAGCGCTTCGCCTTGTACTTGTATCTGTTCGAACTGAACTCTACTGTCTTTTTCTTGTTCATCCGAAGTCCGATTTTCAGACTTTATCTATTCAGATCATTTATTAATTGCTGCATTTCATTTGCAGATTCACTGAAGAGAACAATATCATCTGCAAATCTTAGATTGTTTAGATATTCGTCTCATATCTTGATACCCTTTCCATTCCACTCTAGCTTTTCGAATATTTCCTCAAGACAAGCTGTAAACAGTTTTGGTGAGATGGTATCGCCTTGTCTAACACCTATTTTAATTGGTATTTTATCGGTTTCGGTGTGGAGCTTGATGGTTGCTGTCCCTTCTTTGTATATGTCTTCCAGTATTTTACAATATACCTCCTGTATTCCCTGTTTTCGGATAGCTTCTAGTAATGCTGGTATCTCTACAGAGTCAAATGCCTTTTCGTAATCGATGAATGCCATACACAGGGGTTTCCTATATTGGTTTGTTTTTTTTTCCTTTATTTGGGTGTGCGTGTGGAATGTGGTCTGTTGTTGAGAATCCACTGCGAAAGCCTGCTTGTTCTCTAGGCTGGTTAGAATCCAGACAGTCAGAGATGCGAGTTGTGGTGATTTTTGTGAATAATGTGTAAGTAGCTGAAAGGAGGCTTATTGGTCTTTAGTTTTTTAAATCCTTTCTGTCCCCTTTTTATGTATCAAAATAAGTGCATTTTTCCAGGCTTTCGGAGTTTTCCCGTTGATAAGGCATTTGTTAAAAAGATTGGCTAGTTTCGGTGTTGCAACTTCTCCTGCATCTATTATAAGGTCTATACTAATTCCATCTTCCCCCGGTGTTTTCCCTCTCTTCATGCATTTAAGCGCTCTTCTTATTTCTTCTGTTGTGATGCTAGGTACGTCTCTAGTTACCGCATTCGCTTCTATCCGTGGCTGTTCATTTGAGTTGTAGACATCCCTGCAAAAGTCTTCCACTACTCTTATGATTTCATTCTTATTATATGTTCTCCTCTGGTTTCTTTATTGCATACAATTGATTTCTCCCTATTCCGAGTCTCCTTTTAGCTGTTTTCATGCTAGTACCTGAGATCACTGTTTCATTTATTATTTGAGTATTGAATTTCCGTACATCTTCCCTCTTCTTTTTATTTATAGTCTTTGTTAGTTCGGCTAATTCTATTTTGTCCCTGTTTGACGATATTTTCATGACCCTACGTTTTTGCATAAGCTCTTTAGTTTCTACCGAGAACTTGCTGGAGCTTTGCTTGACGTTCTTACCGCCTACTTCTAGTGCAGCTTCCTTTATTTGTCATTGAACTGTTTGTTGATTTGGTCAATGTTGAGATCTTCGTCGCTGAGAAGTGAATATCTGTTTTGGATGTTAAGGTTAAATTCTGTCGCTCTGGTCTTCAAGTTAGCTAAATTTGGCTGCGGTTTTCGTATGAGTTTACTCCTTTCCCTTCTGAGGTGTAATTTAATTTGGCCTCTGACCATTCTAGGTCGCTGCCAACATTTACTTTATTAATAACTTCCACATTTTTACTATATCGTGCCTATTTGAAATTATGAAGTCAATTTCGTTTTTAATGTCAGATGGCGACTTCCATATCCACTTCCGCTCTAGTCTTTTTTTCGAAGAAGGTATTCATGATTTTGAGTGATCATGCCTCCGCAAAATCAACTAGCATTTGTCCCCTCTCATTCCTAGTACCTATTCCGTGATTCCCTATTGCGGTTTCTCCTACTGTCTTTTTACCTATTTTGGCATTAAAATCTCCCATCATTATTGTGAAATGAGTTTTTACTCTCTCACTGGCTAAACGAACATCTTCATAGAAGCTCTCTATTTCTTCATCACTGTGGCTGCAGGTTGGAGCATAGACTTGAACAATCTTGAAGTTGTACCTATTGTTTAGTTTTATTGTTACTGAAGCCACTCTTTCGCTTATACTATAGAATTCCACGATATTCTTTTCTAAAGGTTTGTGAACTAAGAAGCCCACCCCTAATTCCTGCTTTCAGCCTCCGGGTTAGTACAGTAGTAACGTGTCGGCCTCTCATCCGAGGGCTCGGCGGTTCGCGCCCCGCCCATGCGCGAGAAGTTGCAACTGTTGCCTGGAGGTTACTGCTGTGGCTGGGCACCACGGCGGGTAAGGACTCGGTTCAGCTGGCACACGTGAGCAAAATCAAACAGACTTTATGTCCCACCAAGAAAGTACAAATGGAATTAAAAAAAAAAAAAAAAAAAAAAAAAAAGCTATTCTGGGGTCCTCTTCAATAGAGCACATGTCCATCATTTAGTATCTTCTGCTCTTCGCCTAGTCTTCTAACCTCACAGAGATCTACAATATCCCATTTGATGAAAGAGAGTTCCTCAAGCTAGCAAGTCGGATTCAGTTCTCATATTATATGTGCAAAGGTTCATCAACGTGGGGCGGCCTGTTGTTGACCGGGGATTCTTAGCACCCTCTGCTCTGGAACGATCCTGATCGCCGCCGTAACCAGGGGCTCCTTCGCCTCCGGGTAATGAGGGCCGATGCTCTGTTTGTGCAGTCATGTTTTTTTGATTGAGAGGTAGGCAGCCGAGTTACCTCCCACCTACTGGCTTAGGTGTATCTCGGTGGAGGGGGGAGTAGTTTAGCCGGGATGCCACTGATAAGCCCCTCCAGCAGGGGTAGTCCTGTCTAGTGTGTACTTATGTGTCGCCACGCACGGCCTGCTCACTACACTAGGGTATACTCCCGTGAGCATGGGCTTAACTATCAGAAGTGTGTATAAGTGTGATTATAATTTATACACTGATTTTATCTATGTGCATGTACGCCAAGTGCAGACACAGTTGTTCACTTGCAAATGCCTCAAGTACCACGCATATGTTCATTTTCCTGCACATGCACACGCAAGCATACACCTTTACATATGCTCCCTTGCATGTGATATGTATACACACTCTTACATTATACGCAACTACATACGAGCACTCGTATACCCATGTGTAGACGCATGCGCACATCACATGCGCATAAACATGTGCATACTCACCCCCATGTATGCGAACACACACCTGCGCATACATCCTGTGCACCTACTTATGACTGTACATACACACACAAATATAGCAATACGTATGCTGACGTACACGGTTTTGCGCACATACGTTTGCACATACTCATACATACACATATACACACATACACTTATACACATATATACGCATGTATACACTCACCCTATCTATATCCATATAAATATACACATACACATATACATACACACAACACACAACACACAACACACACACACACACACACACACACACACACACACACACACACACACACACCACACACACACACACACAAACACACCACCATATATATATAATATATATATATATATAATATATATATATATATATATATATATATGTATATATATATACATATACATACACACATACACGCACTGCCCCACACTCTCACACATACACACATTCATATACGTACACACACATATGAACATATACACACAGATATACGTATATCTATGTATACATTGCTACTCTTGCATATACACCGCATGGACACGCACACACACACGCATACATACATGCATATTATATATATATATATATATATATATATATATATATATAATCTAATATAGATATATATATATATAGTATATAATATATATATAATATATATATTATATTATATTATATATATATATATATAATATATATAATATATATATATATATATATATAATATATATATATATATGTGTTTTGGGAAACATATTGGAAGAGGTTCTCACGCATTAGGATGTGGACAGGAGTTGGAGGATAGAAGAAAAGGAAAAAAATTATATTTATCGAAAAAAATCTGCCCCGTCAACATCTAAGGTTATAAGCAGTGCATACAACACATAGTGATAGCATAGGGTAGTATTGTGGCAAAAAGGATAAATACGAGTTAACAATTTGGATAAGTGGACAGAAGGGGATGAAGAAGAAAAGGAAAAGGAAAGATGGAGAAGAAAAGACTGCATAATTAGTTGAGGCAAGGGCCGAGGTCCAAGGCAGGGGTGGTCCCTACATTGGGCCTCTGTCCCCCACCTCCTAAGCCCCCCATGGTAGCAATAAGTAAAGGATTGGGGGGGGGGGAGATTGTGCCCAAGATTTCGGAGAACCCCGACACTGGGCCTGAATTTTCTAGCCATCTTATTTTAATTTTAAATTTCCAGTTCTGTTCAAATATTTCAAAGGCTCAGACATTTTAATTTTTTATAGAAATCAAACCTGATAATTATTGTTTAACTCTCTAATACTGAGTGTTAACATCCAAGTACTTAATTTCCTTTACTCAGGATATTTACTTAAGCAGAATAAATAATGTTCCAAAAGAGCCAACATGACTTGCATATTTCATATAACCAAAATTAAATATTCATAAAAAAAGATTCCTCTGGTGTTCGTTAAATTTATAATATCCATAATAATCAAAGGATTAAATATTAATAAAAGACCACCTTTTCTCATCTTTTATTGCATAATCATTGTACTGTTCACTGAAGTCTTTATCTCTGCAGTATATTCAAATCAGCAGAGAGGTTTAAAAATATGTGAAAAAAAAGCAAACAGTATTTTGGAATGACAAGTTTAACAACTATATTATCCAGTATCTCTATCAAACCTGTATGGCTTTTATATATATATATATATATATCTATATATCCTTAGCCTCTATCAAAAATTTAATTGACCACAATCTCAGTCAGTATTCCTTGCACTTTTACAAACTCATGCTTTCACATACAATCACTCTTTCTCATTCACTCCCTACCTCCACTTGTCTCACTCTCATACTCCTAACCATTTGCTTATCTTGCCAGCCTCCTGCTCTACTGCTCAATCAGTTATTCCCTCTTTCTCTGCCAGTTAATTATATGCTCAATTTCACTACAGTCTCATTCTTGCTCACTCTTTCCACCTCTCACACTCAAATCACAAAAGGGAATGACAAATTCGACGAGACTTTCCCTTCATTGATAGGCTAGGAAAGGAAGCTACTGCTGACCACAGAAGATATTCTTGGAACATCTTATAGGTGGAATGGAATACAAGAGTATGAAATGGCAAGAAGTTGCAGACCAACATCAATACAGGCTTTCCATTTAATGTACAGATACATCAAAACAACCAAGTACAGCTGCTGACAATACCATGTCAAAAGCTTATACCAAGCAACTTTCCACACTGTTTGACATGATGAGAAGGACCCTCACATATATGCTTATGACTGTTACTTCAGCAAAAAAAAAAAAGTTTCACAGCAGAGAGTGAATACTTGTGGGCACTGGAATGACATAAAGAAAGGTAAATAACATAAGCTCAAGCAAATGCATTAAAGAGAAAGCTTTAACTCTATAGTGCACCATTATCATTATCAACATCTAACTTTAAATTATGGTATCTAATCCTCTATTTTGGGATTTTTCTACTTCCAAAAGAATTTATCCATTACAACAATTTAAAACACTTCAGTGGTTAATGGTTTAAACAAATAACTGTGCTAGATATTAAAGGCCATATAGCACTATAGTAAAGTATTGTAAAAACTTCAGAAGATCCATAGAACTGAAGGACATAAGGTCCACCATAGGTTTAAGCATACATCCTACTTACATAATCACCAACTATAAATTGCTCAAAAACACCTGAACAGAATGGATGTCCACTGAGTAGCCTGTGTACAGTAAAGTAGAACAGGTACAAAATGACAGTGCAGCACAAATCAGACATATAGCATTGAGGTTTTTATGAAGCAAGAACCAAATTTTTAGCTGTGACTGGCACCAATCATCACTTGTATTTCTTTCTGTAACAATGACAGGAATCTACCAAGAAAAAATCTTCAAGAAATTGCACATCTCAATAATATAAATGCATCCATTGAAATATTGTTTGCCTGAAATAAAATAACACAAAGTGTAAGTGCTGTTTGGAAAACAGGCAAACAGCACAAGCCTACCAAAGAGGCCAAATTAAACACATCACATTCTGTATTTTCAAAAGTTTAAATGCAAAAAAATATTAAATGATTAACTGTGAAAAATAGATAAAAGACACTTAATTTTAAATTTTCACATTCTTATAAAGACTATTATAACAGTACAGCTACAATGACATTAAACACAAACTATAGTGAGAGTTCATAAAAATAACTTACATTAATGCTTAAAACCTTTTTGTGCTCTCATTGTGATAAAAATATGAAATCTTTTGAAAGTAACATAATTATATAATAAAATAATGGTATACAAAATGCAGATGAAATAAGAGAAGCATAGACAAATAACAATCAACTTTCTTTATATTCTAAAAGCACACATAACAAAGGAATATCTGCATTACAATTACTAATACTTGTACCACATCAAACTCAACTGATCATATCTGTATATAATAACACAATTTTACCAAACCACTGCTTCTAACCTACAGTAACGCACATCATAAAATAGGATAAATCAAATAATTAATATACATCATACCAAGAAAAGCAGCACATTGTCTTTCACAACATCCACATTAATTCCAACATAACAACATACTTGACTTAAAACTAACCATTTGACAGTCATTCTCATTAAGATATAACTTTAGGAAATATCAATTTACAGTTGGCAATTTATTAAAGGACAAGCTACATGGAATTTACCAATAGGTACTGATCGGCACAGTTCATCTTCAACTTGAAATGACGATGTTTTTTTTGTTGTTGTTATTATTATTGTTTATCTACTTACTTTTAATTACTTTTTTTTTTTTTTTAATCAAGTCCCACAGAGTCTTAATCAAAACTCATCACCCTCAGAAACACTACAAAGTTATTTATAAAAAGGAGACACTTCCAGAAATCTAAATGTGACACAATATGAGGCCATTTTTTTTTTTGTTTTTTTGTTTCTTGTTTTTGTTTTTTTGTGGCAGATGCATGTGTCAAAAGCCCAAGATATAAAACGTGTTGGTCGGGATTTGCAGCATAACAGTAGAGGGAAGGCTTGGGTTTAGAAATGTAAAAGGGGAGGAGGAGGAGAGGGGGGGATATGATGAATGAAAGGCTAACGTGTGTGACTTCTACCAATTTTCCCAAGCGTGAGATATCAGATACAGCTCTGAAGGGCACTCTCAAGGGGTACCACAATATTCTACATAAGCCACAAAATACTTGGCCGACAGATCACAGCTGGAAGGAGCTTTGTGAGTGCCAATGGGCAATACAATGGCAGATCCACTGACTGGCTAAACATCAGTTAGCTTTCCCTCGTTTAACTTTCATCAAGTTAGCTTTTTTCTTGTCCTTTCGGTTCTTTTCCTGCAAAAGAGAAGATCAGTTTGTTAAGGAGAGTATAAATGCAATTCAACATTTCAGGTAGGGAAATACACACTGCATTATAATAACTAATCAGAAATCAAAGCATTGTGTATCATTCATTGAATATTGGGGTATAACAACTCTAACAAAGTGAAAAATACTTCTATTTAACAAAGAGCAAAGGAAAATTTGCAGAAAAAAATTATAAAAAGCATGTGTGTATCATGCAATACTCTATACTTTAATTATAACACAAAAACAAACTACCTTGCTACCACCATATAATAGCCTACCTTCTCCTGTGCTTCCAGTGCCTTTGCCAGTTTCCATGAGAGGACAGCTGAGATACAGAAAAGTGGAGAAAGAGCAAGTAGGAGGTACCAACAAAACTCCCATGGGTTCCTGGTATAAAATGAGGCAAATTAAGCAAATTAAAACAATCATACTACTTTCTCAATTAATATTCACCATCATTACTTTCACTTGCGCTCTGAAAACTTAACCCAATGTCAGCAGGTTTATGTACTGTCCCTTTAGATTTTAGTGAGCTTTGTGACATACAGATGGCTCCACGTGTGCTCAGCCACCAAGGAGTCTATCAGTTGGCCCTAATGACCGATCCTGATTTCCCCATTCCTTGAGTTGGTGGGAAAATGTGTTTTTCTTTCTAAAACTATTAATAGTGACAATGTTATCATTCTTATTGATATTATGAGTATCAAATTGCTCTTAAAATATCAATAACATCAAAG
>NW_023652600.1:22500-30989 GCF_015228065.2 Penaeus monodon
ATCGGTCATTAGGGCCAACTGATAGACTCCTTGGTGGCTGAGCACACGTGGAGCCATCTGTATGTCACAAAGCTCACTAAAATCTAAAGGGACAGTACATAAACCTGCTGACATTGGTTAAGTTTCAGAGCGCAAGTGAAAGTAATGATGGTGAATATTAATTGAGAAAGTAGTATGATTGTTTTAATTTGCTTAATTTGCCTCATTTTATACCAGGAAACCCATGGGAGTTTTGTTGGTACCTCTACTTGCTCTTTCTCCACTTTTCTGTATCTCAGCTGTCCTCTCATGGAAACTGGCAAAGGCACTGGAAGCACAGGAGAAGGTAGGCTATTATATGGTGGTAGCAAGGTGTTTTTTTGTGTTTAAAATTTAAATTAGAGTTTTGATGTACACACAGCTTTTTATAATTTTTTTTCTGCAATTTCCCCTTTGCTCTTTGTTAAATAGAAGTTTTTCATTTTGTAGAGTTGTTAACCCCAATATTCAATGAATGATACACAATGTTTTGATTTCTGATTAGTTTTTTATAACAGGTGTATTTCCCTACCTGAAATGTTAAATTTGTTTTTATATTTCCCCCTTTAACAAATGATTTCTTTTTTGCAGGAAAAAAACCCAAAAGGGACAAAAAAAAGCTAACTTGATGAAATTTAAAAAGGGGGAAAGTAACTGGTTTACCCATCAGTGGATCTGCCATTGATTGCCCTGGCACCAAAAAGTCTTCCCGCTGTGATCGCGGCCAAGTTTTTGTGGCTTATGTAGAATATTGTGGTACCCCTTTAGAGTGCCCCTTTAGAGCTGTATTGATATCTCACGCTTGGGAAAAAATTGGGAGAAGTACAAAAGTTAGCCTTTATTCATCATATCCCCCCTCTCCCCCTCCCCCCCCTTTAATTTTTAAACCCAAGCCTTCCCCTTTTGTTTGCTGCAAATCCCGACCCAAAACGTTTTATATCTTTGGGGTTTTGACACAGCATCTGCCACAAAAAAAACAAAAAACAAGAAACAAAAAAACAAAAAAAAAAAAAGGCCCCCATATGTGTCACATTTAGTTTTTGGAAGGTCCCTTTTTTAAAAAAATTTGAGTGTTTCGAGGGGAGGTTTTTATTTAAAACTGTGGGACTTTATTAAAAAAAAAAAAAAAAAATAATTAAAAATAAAAGAAAAAAAATAATAAAAAAACAAAAAAAAACATCGTCATTTTAAGTTGAAAATGAAAAGTGCCGACATACCTATTTGGGAAATTTCCTGTAGTGTCCTTTTAAAAAATTGCCAACTGTAAAATTGTATTTCCTAAAGTTTATCTTAAAGAGAAGACTGTAAAAGGTAGTTTTAAGTCAAATATGTTTTAGTTTGGGAATTAAATTTGGTGTTGTGAAAGACAGTGCGCTTTTCTTGGTAGATGTATATTTAATTTTTTGATTTTCCTATTTTATGATGTGGGTTTCTGTAGGTTAGAAGCAGTGGTTGGGAAAAATTTTGTTATTAATATACAGATATGATCAGTTGAGTTTGATGTGGTACAAGTATTAGTAATTGTAATGCAGATATTCCTTTGTTATGTGTGCTTTTAGAATATAAAGAAAGTTGATTGTTATTTGTCTATGCTTCTCTTATTTCATCTGCATTTTGTATACCATTATTTTATTATATAATTATGTTACTTCAAAAGATTTCATATTTTTACACAATGAGAGCACAAAAGGTTTTAAGCATTAATGTAAGTTATTTTTATGAACTCTCACTATGGTTTGTGTTTAATGTCATTGTAGCTGTACTGTTATTAATAGTCTTTATAAGAATGTGAAAATTTAAAATTAAGTGTTTTAATCTATTTTTCACAGTTAATCATTTAATATTTTTTGCATTTAAACTTTTGAAAATACAGAATGTGATGTGTTTAATTTGGCCTCTTTGGTAGGCTTGTGCTGTTTGCCTGTTTTCCAAACAGCACTTACACTTTGTGTTATTTTATTTCAGGCAAACAATATTTCAATGGATGCATTTATATTATTGAGATGTGCAATTTCTTGAAGATTTTTCTTGGTAGATTCCTGTCATTGTTACAGAAAGAAATACAAGTGATGATTGGTGCCAGTCACAGCTAAAAATTTGGTTCTTGCTTCATAAAAACCTCATGCTATATGTCTGATTTGTGCTGCACTGTCATTTTGTACCTGTTCTACTTTACTGTACACAGGTACTCAGTGGACATCCATTCTGTTCAGGTGTTTTGAGCAATTTATAGTTGGTGATTATGTAAGTAGGATGTATGCTTAAACCTATGGTGGACCTTATGTCCTTCAGTTCTATGGATCTCTGAAGTTTTTACAATACTTTACTATAGTGCTATATGGCCTTTAATATCTAGCACAGTTATTTGTTTAAAACCATTAACCACTGAAGTGTTTTAAATTGTTGTAATGGATAAATTCTTTTGGAAGTAGAAAAATCCCAAAATAGAGGATTAGATACCATAATTTAAAGTTAGATGTTGATAATGATAATGGTGCACTATAGAGTTAAAGCTTTCTCTTTAATGCATTTGCTTGAGCTTATGTTATTTACCTTTTCTTTATGTCATTCCAGTGCCCACAGTATTCACTCTCTCTGTGAAACTTTTATTTTTTTGCTGAAGTAACAGTCATAAGCATATATGTGAGGGTCCTTCTCATCATGTCAAACAGTGTGGAAAGTTGCTTGGTATAAGCTTTTGACATGGTATTGTCAGCAGCTGTACTTGGTTGTTTTGATGTATCTGTACATTAAATGGAAAGCCTGTATTGATGTTGGTCTGCAACTTCTTGCCATTTCATACTCTTGTATTCCATTCCACCTATAAGATGTTCCAAGAATATCTTCTGTGGTCAGCAGTAGCTTCCTTTCCTAGCCTATCAATGAAGGGAAAGTCTCGTCGAATTTGTCATTCCCTTTTGTGATTTGAGTGTGAGAGGTGGAAAGAGTGAGCAAGAATGAGACTGTAGTGAAATTGAGCGTATAATTAACTGGCAGAGAAAGAGGGAATAACTGATTGAGCAGTAGAGCAGGAGGCTGGCAAGATAAGCAAATGGTTAGGAGTATGAGAGTGAGACAAGTGGAGGTAGGGAGTGAATGAGAAAGAGTGATTGTATGTGAAAGCATGAGTTTGTAAAAGTGCAAGGAATACTGACTGAGATTGTGGTCAATTAAATTTTTGATAGAGGCTAAGGATATATAGATATATATATATATATATAAAAGCCATAC
Source organism: Penaeus monodon (assembly GCF_015228065.2). Classification (NCBI taxonomy): domain Eukaryota; kingdom Metazoa; phylum Arthropoda; class Malacostraca; order Decapoda; family Penaeidae; genus Penaeus; species Penaeus monodon. The sequence continues at coordinate 25,750 of NW_023652600.1, forward strand.
AGGTTTGATAGAGATACTGGATAATATAGTTGTTAAACTTGTCATTCCAAAATACTGTTTGCTTTTTTTTCACATATTTTTAAACCTCTCTGCTGATTTGAATATACTGCAGAGATAAAGACTTCAGTGAACAGTACAATGATTATGCATAAAAGATGAGAAAGGTGGTCTTTTATTAATATTTAATCCTTTGATTATTATGGATATTATAAATTTAAGAACACCAGAGGAATCTTTTTTTATGAATATTTAATTTTGGTTATATGAAAATATGCAAGTCATGTTGGCTCTTTTGGAACATTATTTATTCTGCTTAAGTAAATATCCTGAGTAAAGGAAATTAAGTACTTGGATGTTAACACTCAGTATTAGAAAGAGAGTTAAACACAATAATTATCAGGTTTGATTTCTATAAAAAAATAAAATGTCTGAGCCTTTTGAAATATTTTGAACAGAACTGGAAATTTAAAATTAAAATAAGATGGCTAGAAAATTCAGGCCCAGTGTCGGGGTTCTCCGAAATCTTGGGCACAATCTCCCCCCCCCCCAATCCTTTACTTATTGCTACCATGGGGGGCTTAGGAGGTGGGGGACAGAGGCCCAATGTAGGGACCACCCCTGCCTTGGACCTCGGCCCTTGCCTCAACTAATTATGCAGTCTTTTCTTCTCCATCTTTCCTTTTCCTTTTCTTCTTCATCCCCTTCTGTCCACTTATCCAAATTGTTAACTCGTATTTATCCTTTTTGCCACAATACTACCCTATGCTATCACTATGTGTTGTATGCACTGCTTATAACCTTAGATGTTGACGGGGCAGATTTTTTTCGATAAATAAATAATTTTTTTCCTTTTCTTTCTATCCTCCAACTCCTGTCCACATCCTAATGCGTGAGAACCTCTTCCAATAATGTTTCCCAAAAACACATTATATATATATATATATATATATATATATATATATATATTATATATATATAATAGTATTATATGCATATATATATATATATATATATATATAATATATATATATATATATATATATATTATATATATATATATATATAATATATTTGTGGGGTGTGTGTGTGTGTGTGTGTGTGGTTGTGTGTGTGTGTGGTGGTGTGTGTGTGTGTGTGGTGTGGTGGTGTGGTGTGTGTTATTGTATGTTTTGGTATGTGTATATTTATATGGAATAGATAGGGTGGTGTATACATGCGATTATGTGTTAAGTTATGTGTTAATGGTTTTATGAGTATGTGAAAAACGTATGTGCGCAAAACGTGTAGTCACCCCATACGTTTTGATTTTTGGTGGGTATGTACAGCATAAGTAGGTGACAGGATGTATGCGCGGTTTTGTGTTCGCTCAGGGGGTGATATAAAGTTTATGGCATGTGAGGGCGCATGCGTCTACACATGGGTATACGAGTGCTCGTATTAATTGCGTATAATTAAGAGTGTTTTATACATATCACTGCAAGGGGCATATGTAAAGGGTATGCTTGCGGTGCATGGCGGAAAATGAACATAGCTGGACTTGAGGTTTTTGCAAGGAACAAGTGTTGCATTTGGGCGTACATGAAATAGAAAAACAGTGTAAAAATATAATCCACTTATACAATTCTGATATTTAAAGGCCCATGCTCAGGGTATACCCCTAGGTAGTGAGCGGGCCGGCGGGCGACACAAAGTACACACTAAACAGGACTACCCCTGCGAGGGGTTGTGGCATCCGGTAAATACTCCCCCTCCCCCCAGATACACCAACCAGTAGGTGGGAGGAAAATCGGCCCCTACCTCTCAAAAAAAAAACAGACGCACAAACAGAGCATCGGCCCTCTTACCCGGAGGCGAAGGAGCCCCTGGTTACGGGGCGATCAGGATCTTTCCCAGGCAGAGGGTGCAAAGAACCCCCGGTAAAAAAACAGGGCCCCCACTTTGAGAACCTTTGACATATAATATGAGAACTGAATCGACGCTGTTTGGGAATCTCTTTCATAAAAATGGGATATTGTAAATCTCTTGGGGTTAGAAGACTGGGCCCGAAAGCAGAAGATACTAAAGAGGGACGGGGCCTATTGAAGAGGACCCCAGAAAGTTTTTTTTTTTTTTTTTTTTTTTTTTTTTAAATTTCCTTTTGTATTTTTTCTTGGTGGGCATAAAGTCTTTTTGTTTTTGCTCACGTGTCCCAGCGAACCGAGTCCTTCCCCGCCGTGGTGCCCAGCCACACATTAACCCCCGGGAAAAAAGTTAAAACTTCCCCGGCAGGGCGGGGCGCAAACCCCGAGCCCTCGGAGAGAGGCCACAGTTATACTGTACAAACCCCGGAGGCTGAAAGCAGGAATTGGGGTGGGTTCTTAGTTCACAAACCTTTAGAAAAGAATATCTGGAATTCATGTAAAAGCGAAAGAGTGGCTTAGAAAAACAAAAAAACAAACAATGGGTACAATAAAGTTTGTTCAAGTCTAGCTCCAACCTGCAGCCACAGTGATGAAAAAAATAGAGAGTTCTATGAAGATGTTCTTTAGAATGAGAGATTTTAAAAACTCTTTTCACAATAATGAGGGGAGATTTTAATGCCAAAATAGGTAAAAAGACAGTAGGAGAAACCGCAATAGGGAATCAGGGAATAGATACTAGGAATGAGAGGGGACAAATGCTATTTGTTTTTGCGGGGGGCATGATCATCAAAATATGAATACCTTCTTCGAAAAAAAAACTAGAGGGGAAAGTGGATATGGAAGTCGCCATCTGACATTAAAAACGAAATTTGACTTCATAATTCAAATAGGCACGATATAGAAAAATGTGGAAGTTATAATAAGAAAAATGTTGGCGCGCCCTTAGAATGGTCAGAGGCCAAAAAAAATTACCCAGAAGGGAAAGGAGAAATTAAAAAACCGCACCCAATTTTTAGCTAACTTGAAGACCGAGCGACAGAATTTAACCTTAACACCCAAAAAACAGTTTTCATTTCTCAGTGACGAAGATCTCACATTGACCAAATCAATAACCAGTTCAATCATAAAAAGGAAGCTGCACGAAGTGGCGGTAAAAAAAGTCAAGCAAGCTCCAGCAAGTTCTCGGAGAAACTAAAGAGCTTATGCAAAAACTTTTAGGGTCATGAAAATATCGTCAATCGGGACAAAATAGAATTAGCCGAACAAAACAAAAAATAATAAAAAAAGAGGGAAGATGTACGGAAATTTCAATACTCAAAAAAAAAGAAAAAGGATTGGGGTACTAGCATGAAAAACAGCTAAAAGGGACTCGGAATAGGGGAAATAAATTTGTGCAATAAAAGAAACCCAAAGAGGGAGACGTGACATAAATAAGAATAAAAATAAAAGGGTAGTGGAAGATTTTTGCGGGGATTTACAACTAAAAAATGAACAGCCACGGATAGAAGCGAATGCGGTAACTAGAGACGTACCTAGCATCAAAAACAGAAGAAATAAAAGAGCGCTTAAATGCATGGAAAAAGGGAAAACACCCGGGGAAGATGGAATTTGATAGACCTATAAAAGATGCAGGAGAAGGTTGAAAACCGAAATAGCCCAAACTTTTAACAAATGCCTTATCAACGGGGAAAACTCCCAAAAGCCTGGAAAAAACACTTTTTTGATACATAAAAAGGGGGACAGAAAGGATTTAAAAAACTAAAGACCAATAAGCCCCCTTAGCTACTTACAATTATTCACAAAAAACACCACAACTCGCATCTCTGACTGTCTGGATTTAACCAGCCCGAGAACAGCAGGCTTTTGCAGTGGGGTTCTCAAAAAAGACCACATTCCCCACGCACACCCCAAATAAAAGGAAAAAAAAAAAAAAACAATTAGGAAACCCCTTTTATGGGATTCATCGATTACGAAAAGGCATTTGCTCTGAGAGATACCAGCATTTCAGAAAACTATCCCCAAAAACAGGGAATAAGGAGGATATTGAAAATACTGGAAGACATATACAAAAAGGGGGCAGCAAAACCCTCAAGCTCCAAACCCCCAAACGATAAAATACAATTTTAAAAAAGGTGTTAGACAAGGCGATACCATCTCACCAAAATGTTTTTCAGCTTTTCTTTAGGAAATATTCGAAAAGCTAGAGGGAAAGGGAAAGGTATCAAGATATGAGACGAAATCTAAAAAATCTAAAAATTTGCAGAGATATTGTTCTTCAGTGAATCTGCAAAGAAAGCAGCAATTAATAAATGATTGAAAGATAAAGTCTGAAACGGATTCGGGTGAAAAAGAAAAAAAAACAGTGAGTTTTTGTTTGAACAGAAAGTACAAAGGGGAAGCGCTAGAGGTAGTGAACAAAAAATATATACCAGGGGCAACTCGTAAAGACAACACATCTAGGAAAAAGGGAAAATTAAGGACGCATCAGTCAGGGGGAGCGCCTTTTGGGAGACCAGTAGCATATAAGTGGCTCCTTGCCATTTGTTTAAAAAAAAAGTCTTTAAACAAGTTTTCTACCAGTTATGACCTAGGATCAGAAACATGGACTACAACCAAATTACTGGGGGGAAACTAATAAGGCCCAGAGAGGGGTGGGGAATGTGTGGAATTAACCTAAAGATAAGGATGAGGATGACGTGGATCAGGGAACAAATAAAAAATAGAAGATAATTTCGAGCATCAAAAAAAAAAAAAAAAAAGGCAATGGAAGGTCACAACACGGAGACAGGATAACAGATGGGGGCAAAGAATGTAAAAGATGGGTTATAATAATATAAAGAGACCAAAACCCCGACCAGGACAAAATGGGGTGGCGAAAAAACGAAAAAAATTGGGGGCGAGACTGGGGAAAAAAAAAAAAAAAAAGGGGTTAAGACCCAAGACCCCCAAAGTTGGGAAGATTTTGGGAGGGGGGGGGGGGGGGGGGGGGGGGGGGGGGGGGGGGGGGGGGGGGGGGGGGGGGGGGGGGGGGGGGGGGGGGGGGGGGGGGGGGGGGGGGGGGGGGGGGGGAAAAAAAAAAAAAAAAAAAAAAAAAAAAAAAAAAAAAAAAAAAAAAAAAAAAAAAAAAAAAAAAAAAAAAAAAAAAAAAAAAAAAAAACCCTACCCTTCCTGGGCCCAAAAAAATTTGGGGAAAAAAATTGGACCAAAAAAAACGAAAATTTTTTTATGAAAACTTTTTTGGGGGTGGAAGGGGGTGATTGGATGAATGATATATTTAAAAAAATTATAAATTTTAAAAAGAAAGGTAAAAAAAAAAATTAATAAAAAAAAAAATAAATA
>NW_023652602.1:0-5211 GCF_015228065.2 Penaeus monodon
GGCCCCGGAGAGCGAAGAAAGCGCGCGGGAGAAAGTTTTTTGTGTTCTGAAACGATTTTATTTAAATTTTTAGTAGTTTTTTCAGGTTTAGATATGTCAAGCTGACGGTCGCCCTGCTTATAGGGGGGTAGTGTACCCAGTGGGTCTTTGTCTCTGTGCAAAACATGGTTTATATGAAGGGCTGGGCAAACATGTCGCAGCGGGGCGTGGCGGGGGAGGGGAGGAACAAGCGAGAGACGCAGTGGGGTGCTGCCCCGGAAGACCTCGTTATCCCCTTGTGACCTGAGAAAAACCTGGTGTTCCCCCTTTTAAAGTTTTATTGGGTGCTGTGTGACAGGGTTTCCCCCCCTTTTTCCCTATAAAAAATGTACGGGTAAATAACTTGTGTAAATAAAGGAAAGACTGTCTTTTTGTGTTTACTTCGTGCCCTGCCCGCCCTTGGGTTCCCCTCATGGTGTTCTGGGACGCTGTGGTGTTTGGGTGTCTCTTAAGCTGTTGATGTTCACGACCCGGGGAAAACACCCGTTCCCAAAACCTGCCTTGTTTTTTGTGGCAGGAGACGAGGCGGCCCGGGCGAAACAAATATTTATATATTATATATAATATAAAATATATATATATAATAATATATTAATATATATATACATCTCATCATCAAGGGGCTAACCCCGAGGGGGCCGGGCCCACCCACCCTTCGTTTCCAGCCACGAGGATCCCTCGAGGCGAGTCCCCCGGGCAGGCACAGGGCCCACTCTAGTTCCTCGCGACAGGTCTCGTCGAGTGCCCAAGCTGATCCCTGGGAGTCCCACGGTCTCCCCACCCGGGGTTTTGTCCGCAAAGACACCTGGGGGGGCAGGGTCTTTTCCAAGGGGGCGACTAGGGGGGCCATATAGCCAAATTTGGGCCCCGGTTTTATCAGAAAAGGGTCCCACCATTCCAGGGTTTAAAACCCCCGGGTTGGACACGTGGTCCTGCCAACTTACCCTGATGGGCAAAGGGCTTGTTAAAAAAGGGATCAAGGCGAGACCCCAAGGCAGGGGGGGGTGCGCCCGGTTTCGCTTCCATAACCCAAAACTGGAATATAAAGGCCTTGAAACACGCAGCTTGGTGTTCTGCATAGTCCGACTCCCCAAAAACCTCTTGTTGATCGATTCAGGGCCCTGTTGCCAGACCAATCCATCTACTGACTTCCTGGGCTGACAACCCGAGATAGGGATACCTACCATATCAAAATTTTTCTGTGACTTCACGCCCCTCGCCGCAAGCATGGATCGATAAACGGGTTCCCCTAACAGGCCCCCAAAGTCCTAAACTTGTTTTGGGCCCAGGAAAAACCTCTAGGCCTGGGCTTCGCCTCATTGCTAAATGCATCAAGAGTCAAATGACCCAAGGACTCAGATAGGATGGCAACATCGTCGGAAAAAGTCAAGTCCGAGCCTTAATATTGCCTGGTTGCCCGCACTGATTTTGGGGCTGTAGCTCTCCCCTTACCAGTCCATACAAGTGTTAAAAAGTGGGGTGCAAGAACAGCCTTGCCTCACCCTAAATTTAACGGGGAAGAAGTTCGACAAACCCCACCAACTTTACAGATTTTTCATACCAGTATAAGGCTTGCTTCGGGCCCAAAATCTGTGTGGGATTCCCCTGAGCCTCGGTTCCCAAGCGATTCCCATGCATCGAGAAAAAACGCCTTTTTTGAGGTCGTTGGGCTGCAACAAACCCACGCCCAAAACTCACGCGGCTTTCCCCAAAATTTACCGAAGCGCTATATACAGTCTATTGGGGACTTGTCAGAGCAAATCCAGCTGCTCCCTCTGGTGCCTCATAGGTGGTTGGGGATCCTTTTCAAGAAGGGGGCGGAAAACCTTGCCTGGTTTTTCTAGCTGTAATGCCAGGGTATTGTACAGTCCCCGATCCCCCTTTCCCTTCGAGGGGGAAACCCCCCCCCTAGCAGGTCAGGGGGAATGAAAAACTCCCAAAAGGGCAGTCAGGCTGTATGCGGGCCCCGACCCCTGGGTTTCACCCCCAGCCTTGCATTTCAGCAGGGATATCACTATCCCTGCGCTTTCCCACTTTCAGCTTGGAAATGCAGCCTAACCTTTTTTGGGTAGAGGTTCCTCGCTAATGGGTTGGCCCGGGCACAGGCCTGAGACACGCTTGCATCCAACTAACTGTTGAGGGTCCACCGGGTAAACTGTTAAAAAATACTCAACCCAACGTTCACAAAACCCCAACAGATCGAGATGACCATCTACCCGCTGATCGGATGCAGTCACTTGGGGAGGGCTTGGGGTTTCATTTTTTCTCAGGGCCTGGAGGGGGGCGAAGGTCATTTCCAAAAAAGGGCCTTCGCCTCCTCAGCAAGTTCCTGATGAACTGTCCTTGTCCCTTCTCGCAGTGTCCGACCCCAGTACCTGGAAAGCGCAAGACTTGATTCCCATTCGCCGGGCCTTGCGACACGCTTCAGGGGCCCTAAAGTCTCCCGGGAGAGTATTCTGCCTTTCCTTGGGCGTACGCCAATGGCCCTGAGCCTCAAGTGTACGCGCTTGAAAGGGCTCCCCACAGAGCCTGGATCCCTCAGGTTGCTTGTTTCTGTGAAACGGTCAAGACTGCCGTGGCGAAACCCCCGGGCACACTCCTCCTCCCTTTGCTGCCAGTGAAACACCTTTGGTGGCCACTGGAGGGACGGGGGGGTTTTTAAGTGGAACCCCAGGGTAGCCACAAGCACCCATGGTCGTCCCCCAGAACCCGCACTCCGGGAAACCCCGCAGTTCTGGGGGATCCCCCTCGCGTGCTGACAAAATGTGGTCGATCTCCTTGGGGCCCCATTACCCGTATCGCTGTACCCCGTCCGCGTGCGAGTTGGGGGCCTCTGGTCCAGGGCCCGGGTCCTCATTTTCTGGGACCCAGCAAAGTCCCGGGGAAAGGGGGCATTCTGCTGCTGGGATCAGCTCCCGAGCCAGGGGGGGGACAGACATCTCGTACCGCTCGGGGCACAGCCGGGTACCGCATTGAAGTCGCCCAGAAAAAATGCGAATTCTCCCGGGGGAATCTCTGCCCCGATGCGGGTTTTGGGGTGAAAAAGCCTTTTTCACATCGGTTTTATTCACGGTAGGGAGCGTATCGCAAAAAGAAAAAGAAGCCAAAAGCGTTCGTCTCAATCCAATGAACGCTCATCAAAACCGGTTTCGCCTCGACTACCGCAGGCTGAAATCGACTGGAGATGGCTATGGGTACCCCCGGAGGTGGTGACCCTCGCTGCGGCCCGACCCTAGTGGGGTAAACCCCCCACACTGTCGTCCCCCTACCAGGGGCTTCTACCTCTGAGGGGACCACCCCAACTCCCCGTCGCTTCAATTCCCGTGTAGCAGAGGGAACCGCTCATCCTGCCCAAGGACCGGATGTTCCAAGCGCCTACCCGGAAAGCCGCCTGAGGTTAACCCCGGTGGCACTCTGGGTGCACCCCCCTCTGCCGCCCCCGCCAAACAGCCCAGATAAAGGGAGTCGGCAGGCTGTGGGACCGCCTACCCCTGTGGGGGTTTCCCCAGGGCTTTCCCCCCAACTTATGGGGGGTTGCGCCTGCCCGGGGGGCAGGGGGGAAGGTAACTCTCGTTCCAATCCCGCACCCCGACATTTTTCCCCCCAGGGGACCCCCACCCCCCTTTCTTGCTGGGTGGGAGGAAACACCCCTCCCCCAGCATTTCCCTTCACGTGGAGTTGCCGAGGGTCATTCTGGGGAGGGAAAATATTATATAAAATATATATATTAAAAATATTTTTATATATATATATATATTATATATATTATTATATATATATATAATTATATAATTATATATTATTATTAATAATTTTATTATATATATTAAAAATTATAATTTTAATATATCCGTGTGTGTGTGGTTTATGTTAAACATACATAATATTCCTAAAAAAATAGAATATATGATGATATCATAAAATTATAATATTGTGATGGTTTAAGTTTACTCTAATATCCACCATGAAAAAAAAAGGGTTGGTGTCAAACACAGCAGCTATCGAAAAATAATTTTAAACTTAATAATCAAGTATATGACAAGATTAAATTAATATATGAACAAGAAATGACTCTGGAAATATAGACAAGATTACACTAATCACGTTTAGAACGATATTATATATTTGACAAAAAAATAAAATTTGGGAAAAAAAAGATAAAATTTTGCATTGGTACACATTCGTGGGTGCGATAATTGGGGGTTTGGGTTTAGTGTCGAATGGGTAGTAGTAGTGTGTAGTAGTAGACCAAAGTGTGCCTTTTTTCCCCGTCTTTTATCTCGGTCGGCACGCTAGGGGGGCATGACCCTCTTCGGGGAAAAGGGTGTGGCTGCCCAATGTCACTGGTCGTTTTTCCTGTTGGCTGGCTGCGGATCGTCGCAATTCATGGTCCCCCCCTTCATGGGCCCTCTGAGGGTGATTTTCCTATGATGCGGAAATGCCCAGTTCTCCGAAAGTCAAAGTCACGGGGACGGGCCGGGCCATTTTGTCCGACCCCTGGGTGATATACGAAACTCGGTAGTTAGAAGGTCACATTGTGCATTGTAAATTGATCATATTTTTTCGGTCAGACGTTTGTGTTGTCAAATTAAAAATAATACTTTCTATCGCTTACCATCCCATTGGGAAGAAATAAAAGTAGGAAGCTTTTTTACTTAACTAGGGAAAAGTTTCCTTTTCAGGGGAACTCCATAAGAGTGATATACGAAGAGACAGCAAACTCTAAAGGTTGTGGGAGATGGGAGGCCTCGGATCGCTGGAATTTTCAGGGCTAGCACACCTGGAAGTTGCTCTTTTGACCTCAATATCGAGCTTGAAAAGTACAAGTTCTGGCGCCTTACATGGGTTTAGATAGGTTTTGGGGGGTAGGGGGGAAGGCCCCAGTTCGATATAGAAAAAGAAAAGTTCGGCAACAAGAAAAAAACGTAAGTTGTATATATCGATATTTTTTATCAAAAAGTTTTTACTTTTTTTTTTTTTTTTTTGTGTGTGTGTGTGTGGGTGTGTGTTGTATAGTATTTTTTTTTTTTTTTTTGGGGGGGGGTTGATTTTTTTTTTTTTTATACTATTTATGACATGAGGTTTTGGTATACAAAAAGAATCAGGGGGGTATTATTCTTTTTTTCCTTGCAACTCGCCTTAGTGAGTGCAATTTTTGGCCAAAAAAAATTT
>NW_023652603.1:0-5211 GCF_015228065.2 Penaeus monodon
ATTCAAAATGGACTTGAACATTTTTTTGGGTTGTATTAGGCAAAGGGGCATTGTACATCAACATCCACCCCCTGTGCACTTTAGCATAGATTAAGATCTTTCCTTGTGGGCGAATAAACAAGCTATTTGGAAGACACCATAATTTCAGAGTGTAAATAATTATATAAAATTTAACAGGATCACCTTTTCTGATGAAAGTGCAGAAAAGAAGTCATCTGATAATTCAGATTTAACTCTGAACTAATGGGGGTCCTCTATCTTTTTGCAACACTAACTTAGACGTGGATGAAGAGGGTAAAGGGTATGATATTGCCTTGAAGAGCCCAAAGACACTCTAGAGAACTGTATTGAGACTGAAGCCACTAGGTATGTTGGGGGTTTCATTTATAAGAAGTTTCCTCAGTACAACTTTCTTGCCAGGAAATGATAGAAAAGGAGCCTGGATAGATTTCATATGTCAAATAGATAACGGATTAAAGTCACCACCAGTAGATTTTTTCAAAGACTGCAGCAATGGATTTTTTTAATTGTTACCATGGAGACATACCCTTTAAAGGATGGGGTCATCCAGAAGTGTGACAGAATCTGCAAATATGTGAAACCCCCAGTGATGTTGTGAATTTTTTTTTTTTAAATGCGACTGTATTTTCGGTTGCGAGTTTTAAACAGGAACTTTTTCGAACTCGCCAAAAAAAAGAAAAAAAAATAAATTAGGAAAATTGGTTGAAGTGAAATAAAATATGAAATGACTTTTGCATTTTATTCGATTCAAACCTTGTTATGCAATCTAAATTCAAATAAATTAATTTATAAGTTTTTTTTCTTGATAGTCTACAATGTTTTTTTCTTAAATTAGTAATATAATATGGATATTATTTGGTGAATTCAGTACCTGTAACAAGTGTATCAGCTGAATTGCCAATGGCTGTTATTCTTCGCAGAAATCCCATTCATCGATAATTCACCATATCCTTAAGTTTGGCAAATCTTTCTTCATAAACTTGAGAATTGGGTTTGTGTAAATGATTCAATTTAGACTTAAAAGATCCCCCTTTTGTTTGTTTTTTTTCCCTAAAAAGACCACAAGTTAACCAATCCAAGCATTTTTGGTTTGTTTCTTAAATTTAATATAAAAACTAAAGAATTTTCCAAAAACAAAATTAAACAAAAATTGGTTTTCCCCCCCAAAATTTCCTTGTAGCTTATTTATTAACATCACTTATACGCGATTTTTAACCATTGTGGGGCCACACGGATTGAGGTAAAACTCGCTTATTACCTTTTTCTTTATTTTATTAATTTTCCCAAAAAAGCCCCTGTAAAAAATAGTAAAGTAAAGATATTTCTTTCTCATGAAAAATAAATAATTTTCTAAAAAAAAAAATACATAATTTTTCCTTAAAAACCAGTAAAAAAATTTAAAATGAGGTATACATTAAGTAACAGTGATTGGTTTTTTTAAAACCAAGTAAGTGGGTACACAGTGGTCACAACGGTTGAGTCGTATCCTTTTACTTGTTCCTGTTGCCATTAACAGGGTGACCCCCTGGGGAAAGGGACGCAGGAAAGCTATATGGGCTTAACCAAAGCAAAAAACTTATGCCCAAAAAATTTCTTTTTCCATATACCATTGGGGGAATTTAAAAACATGAAACACTTAAAATTTTATAACCCACCACCTTAATAAATAGCGCTTGGGGAACAAAATCAAATTTTGTAATAATATATTTTAATTTTTTATTTTATTTAATAATATAGTATATATTAATATAAAAATATAGTAATATTATCTAAAATAAATATCTTTTAAAAAAAAAGTATATATTTTTAACATAAAATATTAAATATATAATAGTATTGAAAAACTACATAAGTTAATGTTTCGGGTGGCCCGCATTTTGGCAATCCCCCGGTCAAGTGCTAGTGACAGAGGGTGCATAAACAGTGGAGTCTTGAGGGGGAAGGCGGGCCTCAGAGGAAACCCCGTAGCAACGCCCCCGCAGACACGCACGTGGGGAACCCCACCGGAAAGGAGCCGCACTTAAAAAACAAATGCTAAAAAGTCTTATCACCTATTAAACCCCACCAGTTTATTGTAATTTTCTATAGATAATACAATATAAAATTACAAATCACACAAAACCAGCAAAACAGGCACACAAACACAATTATTTATCTTAATGTTAAAAAATTAAATAAAAATTATTTAAACAAAACCCCACCCCCCCTATTGTATTTCTAAATATGTTAATATATTATTTTATTATATTTTAACACTTATTCATTTATATATTAAAAATTTAAAACAAAAAATTAGAATAAAATTATATATAAAAATAATAAATATATATATATATATATATATAATATATAAATATATATATATATTATATATATATATTTTTTTATACACACACAGACACACACACACACACACACACACATCACACACACACACCCATATCTATCTATCAATCTCCTCTCTCTCTCTCTCTCTCTCTCTCTCTCTCTCTCTCTATATATATAATTTTATATAATAATATATTATATATATATATTATATATACATATTTTATATATATATAATATTTGTCTATACACACACATACACCCCCCCCCCACATATATATGTATGTGTGTATGTACTCTATATATGTATGTTGTGTATGTACATATGTATGTTTTGTATGTGGTACTTTTTGTGTGGATGATTTTAAGGTTTAAGGTAGTGTAGCAATTGCATTAAATCAGCTTTTATTGTATTTATACTGCACTATCTGGTCTTTGTGTATGCAATTTTAATTAAGAGGCGTTTAAACCCAACCGGAAAATATTTAGGGCGGAAAACGCCCATCTTCAGTTTAAGCTAAATAAAGCCACCAAAGAGGAGCTGTGGGACGGATTTAGAGTGTGGATTTATATCAGTGGGAAACAACTTTTAGAAACACTTGTAGTAAAGAAACTTGATGGGCCATCTCCGGAGGACATAAACATTTTAGACCCTTTCATCCCGTCCCTTCCTCCCAGCCGATTCTTCTGACCAAAACTTAACCACATTTCGTACACGGAGAGACTCCAACTTTATTAAGAAAAATGAAGTCAAATCAGTAGTACGTTTAACACGATAAAATTGCGATAAGATATGACGGATTACAAATTTTGTTATTATTAACACATCTGCGTCGAATATCCGATTGCACACAAACACCCCCAACACACACACACACACACACACACACACACACCCCCCACACACACATACACACCCCATGAAAGAGAGAGAAAGGGAGGAAAGGGGAGAATTAAATAGAGAGAAAGAGAGAACAAATCTTCGACCAGTGTTATATGAGCCTCGGTTTCCCATTTCCAGAAGGGTACTCCCCGTAACTGCTAACTAACAATTTCCTGTCATCTGTGAATATTGGAAGACAAAGGCCATATCCGGAAATGCTAATTTGCATTACGCCTATTATCAATATAAATAACCAGTAGAGTGGAGCATAATCACTGAATGTTGAATAGATTAAATCCATTAAACATTTTCACACAAGGTATGTACTGAACAAGTCAATGACTAGAAAATGTAATCGCCATACAAAATCAATACAAAAAATATTAATTCACATTCCACATAGATACGCACACACACTCGTGTGTCCCCTCGGTCCCCCCGGCTTCCCACTCCGCCTGCAAATACAGTCTAATGATCGGGTGGACGACGCTCGCATTCATTTCTCCCAATGGCATGTGCGGGGCATCCGTCTGCGAAGACCCATCAAGGAAATGAAAGTACATTTTTCTCAGAAACATTTTCCTTTTCTTTTGGTGAAGAAGGAGCCGGATCCTTTTCGTTTAGGTAAGAGCATTTGAGGATTATTCAGTAATATGATCCATCAATCGAGAGACACGTAAGCCTATCGAGTTTATATAACATAATTTTATATCTACCATCCATTTCTAGCTCTCTCCTCCACATCGCTTTCGCCGAACTCAGTTGTCGAGAGGTGCAGACGAACTAATTTTTTCCCATCTTCTGCTTCCTATGACAGCCAGACCACCGCCAGTGCTGCCATCTGCCGGGGCCTTCCACGCCCTCCCACTCTCATTTATTGCTCTCCGGTGCTGGCCCTGCCTTACCACCCCCCGCGCCTCTCCCCTCTTTCTATTCCGCATTTCCACCTTCTTTCGCGTTGTTCTCCAAGTTCGTTTAATGAGTATTTCTTATTTGTTGCCTAACTGTTGTTTATGTTTCTGTGGTGTGTTTTTCTTCGTGACTTATATGCAGAAATGGATAAATATTCCTATTCATTTTCAATATGATGCAGAGATAAGAGAGAGAGAGAGAGAGAGAGAGAGAGAGAGAGAGAGAGAGAGAGAGAGAGAGAGAGAGAGAGAAGGAGGGAGGGAGAGGAGAGGTGCGTTGGCCTCTTCCGGCTTTCTTCTTTCCATCCTCAAGTCTGAGCCTCTATGCTTTTGATTTTTAATTCGCTTTCACCCTTCATCTTAAAATAATGAGTCTTCAACACGAAGCTTTCAAGCTTCATTTTCACGCTATTTAGAGTGCTTTCTTCTTCCGAAAAGATTATACATTTTTGTTTAAATATGATTACTCTGGAACTTTGCAAAGAACCACGAACATACTTGGTTATATATATATATATAATATATATTATATATATATTATATATATATAATATATATTATATATATATATATGATTATTTATTATATTATATAGTATTATTATGATATTATATTTGTATGTATGATTATGTATTATTTATATATTAGATAATCAAGATAATATTTATATCATGAGATCAACATATTTATATATATTTATATATATATAATTTAATATATATACTATATATAATACATACATACAATATATATAATACTATATACATTAATATAATAATATATATAGATATATATAATATGTGTGTGTTTGTTGTGTGTGTTGTGTTATATTGTAGGCTGTATTGGGGGAGAACAGAGTGCAAAGAGAAAAAATGGGTACATATTCAAGACATCAATAACAGATTTCATGCATATATTCTCGTTATCAATTTTTGCATTGTAATTTTCGGATTAACACACAAACACCACACACCCCACACATAAAAACACAACAACACCTGGGTTTTTTCCCCCCAAAAACCCCAAAAAAAAATAAAAAATAAAAAAAAAAAAAAAAAACCCAAATAA